>NC_091544.1:35537063-35841917 GCF_030788295.1 Drosophila virilis
AGCGGTGGGTCTTAGAGTACCTGCCTAAATTTGTGCGACGCGTGAAATGCTATGCGCGCTTTGAGCCGATACATCATGGTGATATGGTGTTTATATGCGACCCGGTCGTGCCACGCAGAGAGTGGCGAAAGGGCATAGTGGAGGATTTCTATCCTGGACCAGATGGAGTGCCTCGACGCGCCAGCGTGCGTGTGGCGGACAACAATCGAGTGCGACTGATGGATGACTCGTCCTGTGGCTAAACTATCCATACTGGATGTGAGTGAAGCAGGGCCTTCACGGGGCAGGGATGTTGCGATTGTTTAGTATTAAGTATATTCTGAAAGTGTATATTTTTGGCCTCTGAATGTACGGACACACTGTATTTGGCTTGTTGCCGCCATTACTTAAATGTTAAGCTCATTATTGTCGTGAGTTCGAAGGCCCTAGGAGGAAAGACTGCGGTAAGATTCTAAGGGAATGTATGTATCTAAGTTCTAACCTATATAATCCGTTCAGAATAAAACACTTGCACTAGCACGTTTTGCATTACGCTGTCTCTATTAACATCGAAGTAACATGGCCGGTGGCCAGGCGTAAACCTTGCAGTGTTTAAATTGCAGCTCCACCTTCGTTTGGCACGCGACATCAATTAATGTATAAATAGATCACTTCAACTTTTGAGTATTCTTCTGCGCGTTTACGGAAACAACTTTGGAGTACAGCTGTACGAATCTGGAGAATAACCAGCGAATGTTAAAGGCACTCAAAGGCGAAACACGTGATACTGTGAAGTCGTTGCTCATTTATCCCAGGAATGTGAACAACGTAATGGAACAATTACGTTTCAGATATGGCCGCCCAAAACAGCTTATACGCAGCCACCTAATTAGTATTTGAGAGGTGCTGGTATGCTAAACGGAGGTGCAGGTATGCTTGCCGCCTTTCTACAATCGGCTAACGGGGAGTAGCATTTAGCGAATCCTACACTGATGGAGGATTTGGTCGGTAAGCTACTATCAAGCAAGAGGGTGGAATGGGCCAGATATGCAGCTACGATTAGGCCTTTTCCAGCTGTCGTACATTTCAGACTATGTCAATATGGTATGTACGATTGTGGACGTCGATAGTAAGGAGCAAAGGCGTAGAGTGCTGCAGGGCGTCACCGAGGTCGCACCAAACAGTATCCAATCTGTAATGGACAACGCGCAGTCAGGGACTGCAACGAATTTAATTTCGCCTTTTCGCTTAAAAGCTGGATATTCGTAAAAAGGCACCGGTTTTGTTTCTCGTGTCGTGTTGACCACATGGCAAGAGTCGTCAATTGGGGCAACGATTGCCAAGTGCCAAGTGCAATGGATGCCGGAAGAGACATCATCAACTTTTACATGATCATGATGCCATGAGTCACAATGCACCGCAGCCAGCATACTGGACGGATGCCGCAGCCAGCGAATCCTCACACTATTCCGCATATTTCCAGTGACGTTGCACGGTGCCAATAAGCGGATCGATACGTACGCACTCCTCGGCGAGGGCTCGTTTGTATCGATGATCGACAACGAGCTACTGCGTGACCAAGACGTAAAAGGGGAACGCAGGCAATTAAACATACAGTGGTTTGGTGGAAGAGCAACCAGAGAGCCGGCCACAATGATAAGCATGGAAGTTAGTGGAGCAGACAAACGTAAACGTCATGTGTTGCGAAATGTGTACACCGTGTCCAACCTGAGCTTACCAATGCAAAGCCTGCATCGACGTGACGTCCAAATGTCGGTCAACGGCGCACCGATGAAACCGAATCATGGGGCGGTACCAAAACTTTTGATCGGATTTGACTATGCGCATCTTGGTCTCCCAACGCAAACAAAAGTTTTGCCCCACAGGGACCATATGCCGCAGCCACCGACCTTGGATGGGTGGTTTTTGGGCGGTAAGATGTCTACGTCATCAAAGTCATGCCCCCTAGCAGTGTCGCAGGAAGATGCAATCCAAAAGATGGTAAACGACTATTTTGATATCGAAAACTTCGGTGTGAAGCTAACGCCACCAGTCGCAGCCAGCGACGATGCACGAGCACAGAGGATACTCGAAGACACCACGGTGAAAATAGAAGAACGTTATCAGACGGGTTTATTATGGAACCCTGATAATGTTGAGTTGCCGCGAAGCTATGATATGGCATACAAAAGATTGGTCAACATTGAGAGAAATATGAAGCCTGTCCATCGGTTTAAACAAGCTTATATGAAAATTATGGACGACTATGTTCATAAATGATATACTCGACGATTGAAGCAGCATGATGTCGCTTTAGCTAACAGCGACAAACTTTGGTATCTACCGCACTTTGGAGTTGAATATCCATATAAGCCTGTTAAGATAAGACTGGTGTTCGACGCAGCAGCAAAGACTGGTGATATTTCATTGAATTCGGTATTATCCAAGGGCCCTCAACACTATAAGTCGCTTCCAACTGTTCTCTTCCATTTTCGGGAAGGTGCCGTTGGCGTTTGTGGAGTCATCCGAGAGATTTTCCATCAAGTGTTAATTCGACCACAGGATGCGCCAAGCGATTCCTGTGGCGAAACGGCGATGATCGGCGGGAGCCTGATGTTATGAGATGAGGGTAATGACGTTTGGAGCAGCATGCTCGCCAAGCGCCGCGCACTATGTGAAGACTTTAAATGCCCTAAAGTTTCAGGATTCAGATCCTCGCGCGCTCAAAACTATTTTTGAATGCCTCTATGTGGACGACTATGTGGATGGTTTTGATAGTGCAGGTGACGCCATCACCATATCAACGAGCATAAGAGAAATACATGCAAATGCTGGATTTGAATCGTGCCAGCTTACTTTCAGTTCGCCCACTGCAGATGACGCGTTGGCGCTGGGCATGGCAACCAGCCACAAACGATTTCATATTCAACATGAAGTACCACAAAGTACTCCGATGTGTGCTAAATTTGGAGCGAATTCTTACAAAGAGGGAATTTTCGAGCTTGATCATGTCAACACTCGATCCTTTGGGATTTCTTAGCTGCCTCATGATAACTGAAAAGTTACTAAGGCGTAAGATTTGCCGACGAAATGTGCAATGGGATGAACCCTTTCCAGATGAGATCGCCCGTGCCTTTAGCAAATGGCTGATGGACACTGTCCTACGATGATGAAGAAGAGATGCCAAGTTAATTTTCCTTAGTTGCAGCAAATAAATTTTTCATTTCATTTCAGAGATTCTCTAGCTACAGTAGGCTGGTGAGGACGACGGATTGGGTTTTAAGGTTCACACGCTGGAGCCGTGGAGAGAGGACTGAGCTTGAGAGATTCGGCCTCACCACTATGGAGTGTAAGAACGCTGAGAACTGTGTATACCGCGTAGTGCGAGAAGGCCAATAATCTTGTCACACCGGCACGCACTGACGGAACTGATTGTGTATCACTACCATGTGAAAATGAAGCATCAAAACGTGGATGCAATGATAGGCGATATCAGGACCAGATTTTGGATAACAAAGCTGCGTCGACTGTTGCGTACAGTAATTTCTGGATGTAGTGTGGGCAAACTACATCGAGCGCAGCCGGCGCTACCTATAATGGGTCCTCTGCTAGAGGACAGACTGAAGGCCAATGGATGGCCATTTAAGTTTACGGGAGCGGACTATTTTGGACCAATTCATGTGACGATCGGACGTCGAAAAGAAAATAGAAGTTGTTGCCTTGTTTACGTGTCTGGCAACACGGGCCATACATTTGGAACTGGCACATGACCTGTCAACTGATTCCTGCATAATCGTGATCAGAAACTTTCTTTGCCGTCGCGGAGCCGTACTGAGGTTTTGAAGTGACATCGGAAAGAACTTTGTTGGGTGAGCAATCTTCTGGAGGCATTGACTGGATCTTCAACTGCCCAGCGAACCCAGCTGAAGGGGAAGCCTGGAAAAGGATGGTGCAGTGTGTTAAGAGACTGCAACGCCACAAAGTAATAGAGGTGGCACCAAAGCAACACGTACTGGAGAGTTACCTGATTGCGGCCGAGAACGTTGTGAATTCTCGACCGCTTACCCACTTGCCGGTGTCCGTGGACCAGAAAGCCCCTTTAACACCGAACGATCTCCTCAAAGGAGTGGACAATCTGCCTGACACGACCGCTATCTACGAGCAGCCGAACGAGAGATGCGCGACGAGGAAACAGTTGCCGTTTTTGGAAGCGGTGGGTCTTAGAGTACCTGGCTACACTTGTGCGACGCGTGAAATGCTGTGCACGCTTTGAGCCGATACATCATGGTGATATGGTGTTTATATGCGACCCGGTCGTGCCACGCAGAGAGTGGCGAAGGGGCATAGTGGAGGATTTCTATCCTGGACCAGATGTACTGCCTCGACGCGCCAGCGTGGGTGTGGCGGATACCATCGAGTGCGACTGATGGATGACTCGTCATGTGGCTAAACTATCCATACTGGATGTGAGTGAAGCAGGGCCTTCACGGGGCGGGGATGTTGCGATTGTTTAGTATTAAGTATATTCTGAAAGTGTATAATTTTGGGCTCTGAATCTACGGACACACTGTATTTGGCTTGCTGCCGCCATTACTTAACTATCACGTCTTGCATTACGCTGTCTCTATTAACATCGAAGTAACATGGCCGGTGGCCAGGCGTAAACCTTGCATTGTTTAAATTGCAACTCCACCTTCGTTTGCCACGCGACATCAATTAATGCATAAATAGATCAATTCAGCTTTTGAGTATTTTTTGGCAGTTAGTCGGCAGACTTCTAAGAAATCGTTGTAAAACCCTGCTGAAAATAGCTCTGCAAGTGGCAAAAGTACCCGCGCAGCATTAATTGACAGCAAACAACGTAATGAGCAGTCTTGTCGAGCGAACTACATAGTTTCTTCAACTTTTCATGCGATAAACAAATATTAGAAAACGAAACAATGAAGGATAAACGAAAGAGTGGTTTGAAGTGTTTTATTAAGTCGTTAAGTTTCCTTAAAATGATTGCCTTCGCCGTCAATGGGTCTCAAAATGTGAATTACCTGGCAATACCGATATTGACAAAGCGTTAATCTGCGATGGTCAGCCTGAGATTGTTTGCCTCCTTAAATTTGAATTTTAATATAACTAGGGCTAGGGGCAGAATTGACGCCTTCACTTTCCTTTAAGCAAGACGATAATATCGAAACATTCTCGGCATTTAAAACAACAATATCACAATAGAAACTACAACAAGAATTGATTGTGAGCACGTTATAGAACTATCTGATTCAGGAAGTTTAGTAAAAATATGACAATATAATAACCCGGAAAAAACAAAATGCCATTTAAGTAACCATGTGGGGTTCCCTGAATTATATGATAACATTTCACTTAGTGCGGAGAAAGATAGTCAGGACATACGTTTTTGTCCAAACTGTTTGAAAAATAATTATATTACCAAAAAAGTATTGGAAATTTTTCCTAAAATGTACAAGGGAATATAAGCAAGTCCAGCATTATAAGAGAAAGTTGCATCGGATGCAAATTTTATTGAGAAGCGAAAGAATAAAAAAAGCAAGTTATTTCAAAAAAAGCAGGAAAAATATAAATATATTTGCAATACAGTTGTGAGGCAGCTACTATAATAAGCCTAGAGTTTTGAACTCACGGCAAGGAGCCGACGTTTGCATCGCCAAGGACATGGCAAGGAGTTATTGGCAATATTATCTGATATTTTTTTTAGTTCATAAGCATCAACTGTAGTAGTATAAGGGAATATATTTGTTAGAGGCAAGAAGCCGTCGATATTATAATTAACATTAACATTAAAGGGCAAGGAGCAGTTAACCGCATAGTCTGGGTAATATTGGAATAAGTGCAAAAGTTGAAAGCAAGAAGTCCTTCATAGTTTGAATTTAACCGAAGGTTGTCACAGGAAACCGTGCGTTGCCGATCAGTTGCTAAACACCGCCTTCAATTCGGCGGCGAAGAGCGAAAGCTCCGAGGCGACCTTGCGATGGCTCGTGGCGAAGTTGAGCGGCCGAGGCAAGCGCACGGCTCGCTAGCGCGCGTGCCAACTCTTTGGAAAAGACTATCGAGGTGAGTAAACGTGCAGGGAAAAGAGGAGTAAAAATACAAAATGCAAAGATGTGCAGCGAAGCACTAGGGCTCCGAGACAGTGCGGCAAAGTTTAAGTTGAGGAAACATAGTAGGGTAATGATTAATAGAACGGTAAATAAAGAAAAAATAAAACTAGATCCACAAAAAAATTTCAGTTTTTATGGTAAGAGGTCTTTATGAGAATTGGATATTTGTCTTAAGTTTAAAATTAAAGTTAAAACGCCAGATTGAAAGTTTCTTAAGAACCGGTTATTCATTGGGTCTTAATATAAAAGCAATTGTATGCGACCAAGGCTCAATAAACCGTGATGCTTTTATAAAATATGGTGTCAATAAAGAAGTTCGTTATTTTACCATCGATGACAAAAAAATTTATGGTATTTACGACGATCCTTATTTGTTTAAGTCTCTTCGTAATATATTAATGCGAAACTCTCTCGAAACTCCTGATCTTAGAGTGTCATGGCAAATATTAGTTAAATTATTTCAGATTGACCCTGATATCACTTCCACTTTATTTTTATTTCTAAAGCTTTCTAGGAAACATGTATACCCCAACTATTTTAAAAACATGAAAGTTAAATACGCTACTCAGATTTTAAGTCATGCAGTAGCTACTGCCACGAAAACATTAATTCAAAACGGCGATTTTGCTGATTGCCAAGATATTGCGCTCTCGACAGCTATATTTATTAAAAGGGTTAATAAGCTTTTAGATTGTTAAAAAGCAATGTACTAAAAGATAAAAACCTATTTGAATCAGCTTTACAGAACAATAATATATAAGAAAAGTACATTACTGAAATGCCAAACTAATTCATGAAATGCCGTTATCTCAAAACGGTTTATTGCATTAATGGCTTGATTCTCACAATAAATTCAGTTTAAAGCTATCACAAGACATTTAGAGGGAAGATTCAAATGTTTTCTTTCTAATTTTGTCACGGCTAATCAAGATGCATTGGAAAACTTTTTTAACTACTAAGAGATAGAGGTATTACATATAGTAACCCAAAGCTTTTTGAATTCAACGCGATAATTTCGAAAATGTTGTCTATGAAAATCTTCACAGCAAAAATTTCATCAGGTAACTG
Source organism: Drosophila virilis (assembly GCF_030788295.1). Classification (NCBI taxonomy): domain Eukaryota; kingdom Metazoa; phylum Arthropoda; class Insecta; order Diptera; family Drosophilidae; genus Drosophila; species Drosophila virilis. Next base: position 35,544,239 of record NC_091544.1, read on the forward strand.
TCAACCAAATGGAGAATTTATGCTTGTAAATGTCATAGAACTGGCCAATGAAAAATGCAAAGCCTTCGTGTTGAGGACGAAGAACATTTGTCCTATCACGAGTTCAGCATAGAATATTTCGACGAATGTAGTATGCGATAATGACGATCTCCCGTCTGTTGCGATTAGTGCAAGTAGCGATAATGCATTGCGGTATGCTGCCGGATTTGTTTTAGATTTTTAAAACTTAAAGATCCCCAAGACGATTTTTATTTGTCTTATTAAACATTGTTATAGTATTTTCCAGACGATTTTTCAAAAGAGTCAACATGTTAGACAAAAAAAAAGAAAAGAGAAATGACGATTTATGAATACATTTCGCGGAATAAGTACTTTAAGAAATTCGCAAATTGGTTCCCCGAATCTCACAGCTGCAGTCACCACAGAAAATATATTTTAAATTACGTCCTGCAGGTTTGTTCAGAGATAACAGTATTTGGGTTATAGAGAAACTATGTGGCTTATCTGAAAATCCAAGCAGTGCACGGAAAGAAAAAATTTTACAATCATAATGTGTTGCAATAGAGGCACTATTTACCTATTTTTATGGATATATAACAATGGTCGGAATATAAAAAATGTCCAGAAGTGAGAAAAAAATGCTCAAGAATGAAACTGATATTTTTTTGATTCTTCAATGCGGCCGCAAGTCCGCCGCAGGCATGCAAAAAAACAAAACAAAGACCGTGCCCGTCGCCGTAATTTACGCACCCATTGATAAAAATATTTCTGTCCCACGACAAACCCTTGATCAGCTCATTCGCACACATTTGTGAGTGTGTGTTTGTGTGCGTGCAGACCTCGAAATTCAGAAATGCCAAAAACTATAAACTTTGTCAAATTTGCATCGGGCAGGTAGACAGGCAGACCACCAACATGCACTCAAACGCATAAATGCTTCCATCCATATAGAAAAGCGCGTAAGTGTGCGTGCTTGGCCGGCCAACGTTCAAGTACCCTTACCCTTTCAACAAGCATGGGAAATAGCAATTTGGCATGTGCCATATGTAAACAGGCCAAACCTTTTAATAATATCACACAATTGCTTACTCGAAAAGGTGTGCGTGTGCACAAACAACAAGTCGTAAAAATTGAACAATGTCAATCTTTGGCCTTTTCTGAAAATTCTTACAAGCCGACGATGAATTACCCTTGCAGAAATACGATTTACATATTTTTGTGTTTTAAGCAAAATTGGTCCCTACAGAAAATAGAAAATAAACATAAATATTTCATTTAGGTTAATTAATTAAGTATTGAATAAAATAAGATCAAATTCTACACATTATGCCTGACTGGACGAAGAAATACATGATAGAGCCGACTGGCAACCGCCGAAAATTCCAAGAAGAATTGCCCAACGGGCCAACAACATCAGCAACGACGCCGCTGCCAACGCCGCTGCCGCCAAGCCCCAGGTTACTAAGGCTAGAATTGATTTAAGTTTTTTCAGTTGAAAATTAACATCAAATAAAAAAAGTCTTGTTTCCCTAAAAATTATATTTTTTTCATCGTTTAATAAACCTTGGAATTAACTGGCGCCCGAGCAGGGACAGGCTCGTGTTACAACAGAACAAAACGCTTCTTCGTGCGCGTACGTCGGTTATACGCCTAAATAAAACCAGTGCAACTCTCGTCGATTAACTTCAACGATTAGTGAAATTCGCGAAAGGCAATTGGAACTTAATTGTTCAAATTTGCCCATCGGTGGACAACGCATCTTGTAAGGCCCGCCCGCAGGATACTCTCAACGAAGACTGGTCGCAGGATCCCCAGTAGATACCCAAAGGCTTCAAAATAAATGAAATCCGGACCGGCAGGGGAGGTTGCCACATCAGGAATAGTACTGTATGTTAGAAATTAAGTGAAACACAAAAAACAACAACACAAAAAAATTAACACTAGATTTAAATATACTTCGAAAATATCTTAAAAAATACAATAAAAGTAATATATCTCGTTTATGGCTAATGAAAGTAATTAAGTTAGGCCCCCAATAGTATCGGATCAACCACAGTTAGGCGGACATAGCTTGAACAGACAGTTATAGAGTCACTATTGATACGCAGCCAGCGTAAAATATAGTAGAAACCATCTCCGAGCTGAGTAGGATGACACAACAGTCACCCCACGCTTGAACGATGGCCAGAAGATAGCTACCACGGCGAGTGAGACACAGCCGAAACGGACAAGTACAACGGTGAGCACTGTATCAGAAATGCAATTTCCCGTTGTTAGCAGTGCGCACAAGTGTACAACCTGCCGGTACTGTGCCAGCGGGAGGCAGTGCACGAGCCAGCATGTTGACAGGAGCGCCAAACCCAAGCACGCAACTCTTAAGTACGCAAGTCATGGATTTGATGAAGAGAGTCGCTGCATTAGAGCACGAGTGGCAGAGGTCAAAAACTGGTTATGCACATGTGAGTACAGTTACTAAACCCCTTAGATTGTTTATTGTTGGCGCGAGTGGTACAGCTAATCTGCCGCCATATTTGATCGGAGCTTTGAGTGGAGAGCCATCGTCGAGTGGAAGTTTGAGTGAAACTGCAACTATGAGTGTAGTCCCAAATTCAAGAGTAAGTTTGAGTGAAACAGCGATTTTGAGTGGAACCCCCATTTTGAGCAGATTGCACTCTTTGAGTGAGGCATTGCCAACGTCATTGTGTGGAAATCTGGGAACACAGTTGCAAATGGTAGGACGAGCTACAGTTGTGGATTACTGTTCTACAACATCAAGCTGCTCGACGACATATTGCTCTGCAGGCATTGCACAGCCAACGGTCAGCTACCCTCCGGCACAGGAGAACCAAGAAGCGATAATTTTGGAGCCAACGCAGGTAACTGGGAACTTCGCATGGACGACTCCCAGGAACGATGTATGCCTGCCACGCAAATTAGCAGATCAACCCGAGTTTGGAGGCCAACCTCAGGATTGGCCTATATTCTTCTGCGCGCTTACGGAAACAACTTTGGAGTACAGCTGTACGAATCTGGAGAATAACCAGCGATTGTTAAAGGCACTCAAAGGCGAAGCACGTGATACTGGCCGCCCAAAACAGCTAATACGCAGCCACCTAATTAGTATTTGAGAGGTGCGGGTATGCTAAACAGAGGTGCAGGTATGCTTGCCGCCTTTCTACAATCGGCTAACGGGGAGTAGCATTTAGCGAATCCTACACTGATGGAGGATTTGGTCGCTAAGCTACCATCAAGCAAGAGGGTGGAATGGGCCAGATATGCAGCTGCGATTAGACCTTTTCCAGCTGTCATACATTTCAGACCATGCCAATGTGGTATGTACGATTGTGCACGTCGATAGTAAGGAGCGAAGGCGTAGAGTGCTGCAGGGCGTCACCGAGGTCGCACCAAACAGTATCCAATCTGTAATGGACAACACGCAGTCTAGTTTTCGCTAAAAAGCTGGGTATTCGTAAAAAGGCACCGGTTTTGTTTCTCGAGTCTACGTGTTGACCACATGGCAAGAGTTGTCAATAGGGCCAACGATTGCCAAGTGCCAAGTGCAATGGATGCCGGAAGAGACATCATCAACTTTTACATGATCATGATGCCATGAGTCACAATGCACCGCAGCCAGCATACTGGACGGATGCCGCAGCCAGCGGATCCTCAAACGATTCCGCAAATTGCCAGTGACGTTGCACGGGGCCAATAAGCGGATCGATACGTACGCACTCCTCGGGGAGGGCTCGTTTGTATCGATGATCGACAACGAGCTACCGCGTGACCAAGACGTAAAAGGGGAACGCAGGCAATTAAACATACAGTGGTTTGGTGGAAGAGCAACCAGAGAGCCGACCACAGTGATAAGCATGGAAGTTAGTGGAGCGGACAAACGTAAACGTCATGTGTTGCGAAATGTGTACACCGTGTCCAACCTGAGCTTACCAATGCAAAGCCTGCATCGACGTGACGTCCAAATGTCGGTCAACGGCGCACCGATGAAACCGTATCACGGGGCGGTACCAAAACTTCTGATAGGATTTGACCATGCTCATCTTGGTCTCCCAATGCAAACAAAAGTTTTGCCCCACAGGGACCATATGCCGCAGCCACCGACCTTGGATGGGTGGTTTTTGGGCGGTAAGATGTCAACCGACGGCAACGTCATCAAAGTCATGCCTCCTAGCAGTGTCGCAGGAGGATGCAATCGAAAAGATGGTAATCGACTATTTTGATATCGAAAACTTCGGTGTGAAGCTTACGCCACCAGTCGCAGCCAGCGACGATGCACGAGCACAGAGGATACTCGAAGACACCACGGTGAAAATAGGAGAACATTATCAGACGGGTTTATTAAGGAACCCTGATAATGTTGAGTTGCCGCGAAGCTATGATATGGCATACAAGAGATTGGTCAACATTGAGAGAAATATGAAGCGTATCTATCGGTTTAAACAAGCCTATATGAAAATTATGGACGACTATGTTCATAAAGGATATACTCGACGATTGAAGCAGCATGAAGTCGCTTTAGCTAACAGCGACAAACTTTGGTATCTACCACACTTTGGAGTTGAATATCCATATAAGCCTGTTAAGATAAGACTGGTGTTCGACGCGGCAGCAAAGACTGGTGATATTTCATTGAATTCGGTATTATCCAAGGGGCCTCAACACTATAAGTCACATCCAACTGTTCTCTTCCATTTTCGGGAAGGTGCCGTTGGCGTTTGTGGAGTCATCCGAGAGATTTTCCATCAAGTGTTAATTCGACCACAGGATAGATGCGCCAAGCGATTCCTGTGGCGAAACGGCGATGATCGCCGGGAGCCTGATGTTTATGAGATGAGGGTAATGACGTTTGGAGCAGCATGCTCGCCAAGCGCCGCGCACTATGTGAAGACCTTAAATGCCCTGAAGTTTCAGGATTCAGATCCTCGCGCGCTCAAAACTATTTTTGAATGCCTCTATGTGGACGACTATGTGGATGGTTTTGATAGTGCAGGCCACGCCATCACCATATCAACGAGTATAAGAGAAATACATGCAAATGCTGGATTTGAATCATGCCAGTTTACTTTCAGTTCGCCCACTGCAGCTGACGCGTTGACGTTGGGCATGTGTTGGCAACCAGCCACGGACGATTTCAAATTCAACATGAAGTACCACAAAGTACCCCTATGTGTGCTAAATTTGGAGCGAATTCTTACGAAGAGGGAATTTTCGAGCTTGATCATGTCAACACTCGATCCTCTGGGATTTCTTAGCTGCCTCATGATAACTGGAAAGTTACTAATGCGTGAGATTTGCCGACGAAATGTGCAATGGGATGAACCCTTTCCAGATGAGATCGCCCGGGCCTTTAGCAAATGACTTCAGGATATGAACAACGTGGAAGGATTTCGGAGCTCGCGCCTTTACTGCGGCCAAGCATCTGTGCGGGCTATACAGCATGTTTTTGTTGATGCTAGCCAGTCAGTATTCGCAGCTGTGACTTATTTGATGATTACCTACGACAACAACGATGTGCGAGTATGCTTCGTATTTGCCAAGACGAAATGTGCCCCAAAGAAGACGATGTCAATTCCACGACTGGAATTGCAAGCAGCCGTGTTAGGAACGAGGCTGATGGACACTGTCCTACGATGATGAAGAAGAGATGCCGAGTAAATTTTCCTTAGTTGCAGCAAATAAATTTTTCATTTCAGTTCAGAGATTCTCTAGCTATACCGCATAGTGCGAGAGGGCCAATAATCTTGTCACACCGGCACGCACTGACGGAACTGATTGTGTATCACTACCATGTGAAAATGAAGCATCAAAACATGGATGCAATGATAGGCGATATCAGGACCAGATTTCGGATAACAAAGCTGCGTCGACTGTTGCGTACAGTAATTTCTGGATGTAGTGTGGGCAAACTACATCGAGCGCAGCCTGCGCTACCTATAATGGGTCCTCTGCTAGAGGACAGACTGAAGGCCAATGGATGGCCAATTAAGTTTACGGGAGCGGACTATTTTGGACCAATCCATGTGACGATAGGACGTCGAAAAGAAAATAGAAGTTGTTGCCTTGTTTACGTGTCTGGCAACACGGGCCATACATTTGGAGCTGGCACATGACCTATCAACTGATTCCTGCATAATCGTGATCAGGAACTTTCTTTGCCGTCGCGGACCTGTACTGAGGTTTTGAAGGGACATCGGAAAGAACTTTGTTGGGTGAGCAATCTTCTGGAGGCATTGACTGGATCTTCAACTGCCCAGCGAACCCAGCTGAAGGGGAAGCCTGGAAAAGGATGGTGCAGTGTGTTAAGAGAATGCAACGCCACACAGTAATAGAGGTGGCACCAAAGCAACACGTACTGGAGAGTTACCTGATTGCGGCCGAGAACGTTGTGAATTCTCGACCGCTACCCACTTGCCGGTGTCCGTGGACCAGAAAGCCCCTCTAACACCGAACGATCTACTCAAAGGAGTGGACAATCTGCCTGACACGACCGCTATCTACGAGCAGCCGAACGAGAGATGCGGCACGAGGAAACAGTTGCCGTGTTTGGAAGCGGTGGGTCTTAGAGTACCTGCCTACACTTGTGCGATGCGTGAAATGCTGTGCACGCTTTGAGCCGATACATCATGGTGATATGGTGATATGGCGAAGGGGCATAGTGGAGGATTTCTATGCTGGACCAGATGGAGTGCCTCGACGCGCCAGCGTGCGTGTGGCGGACAACAATCGAGTGCGACTGATAGATGACTCGTCATGTGGCTAAACTATCCATACTGGATGTGAGTGAAGCAGGGCCATCACGGGGCGGGATGTTGCGATTGTTTAGTATTAAGTATATTCTGAAAGTATATATTTTTGGCCTCTGAATGTACGGACACAATGTATTTGGCTTGTTGCCGCCATTACTTAAATGTTAAGCTCATTATTGTCGTGAGTTCGAAGGCCTTAGGAGGAAAGACTGCGGGAAGAATCTAAGGGAATATATGTATCAAAGTTCTAACCTATGTAATCCGTTCAGAATAAAACACTTGCACTAGCACGTTTCACATTACGCTGTCTCTATTAACATCGAAGTAACATGGCCGGTGGCCAGGCGTAAACCTTGCAGTGTTTAGATTGCATCTCCACCTTCGTTTGCCACGTGACATCAAATAATGCATAAATAGATCACTTCAGCTTTTGAGTATTTTTTGGCAGTTATTCGGCAGACTTCCAAGTAAACGTTGTAAAACCCTGCTGAAAATAGCTCTGCAAGTGGCGAAAGTACCCGCGCAGCATTAATTGACAGCAAACAACGTAATGAGCAGTCTTGTCGAGCGAATTACATAGTTTCTTCAACTTTTCATGCGATAAACAAATATAAGAAAACGAAACAATGAAGGATAAAAGAATGAGTGGTTTGAAGTGTTTTATTAAGTCGTTAAGTTTGCTTAAAATGATTGCCTTCGCCGTCAATGGGTCTCAAAATGTGAATTACCTGGCAATACCGATATTGATAAAGCGTTAATCTGCGATGCTCAGCCTGAGATTGTTTGCCTCTTTAATGTTGAATATTTATATAACTAGGGCTAGGGGCAGAATTGACGCCTTCACTTTCTTTTAAGGAAGACGATAATATCGAAACATTCTCGGCATTTAAAACAACAATATCACAGTAGAAACTACAACAAGAATTGATTGTGAGCACGTTATAGAACTATCTGATTCAGCAAGTTTAGTAAAAATATGACAATATAATAACCCGGAAAAAACAAAATGTCATTTAAGTAACCATGTGGGGTTCCCTGAATTATATGATAACATTTCATTTAGTGCGGAGAAAGATAATCAGGACATACGATTTTGTCCAAACTGTTTGAAAAATAATTGTATTACCAAAAAAGTATTGGAAATTTTTCCTAAAATTTACAAGGGAATATAAGCAAGTCCAGCATTATAAGAGAAAGTTGCATCGGATGTAAATTTTATTGAGAAGCGAAAGAATAAAGGAAGCAAGTTATTTCAAAAAAAAGCAGGAAAAATATAAATATATTTGCAATACAGTTGTGAGGCAGCTACTATAATAAGCCCAGACTTTTGAACTCACGGCAAGGAGCCGACGTTTGCATCGCCAAGGACATGGCAAGGAGTTATTGGCAATATTATCTGATATTTTTTTTAGTTCATAAGCATCAACTGTAGTAGTATAAGGGAATATATTTGTTAGAGGCAAGAAGCCGTCGATATTATAATTAACATTAACATTAAAGGGCAAGGAGCAGTTAACCGCATAGTCTGGGTAATATTGGAATAAGTGCAAAAGTTGAAAGCAAGAAGTCCTTCATAGTTTGAATTTAACCGAAGGTCGTCGCAGGAAACCGTGCGTTGCCGATCAGTTGCTAAACACCGCCTTCAATTCGGCGGCGAAGAGCGAAAGCTCCGAGGCGACCTTGCGATGGCTCGTGGCGAAGTTGAGCGGCCGAGGCAAGCGCACGGCTCGCTAGCGCGCGTGCCAACTCTTTGGAAAAGACTATCGAGGTGAGTAAACGTGCAGGGAAAAGAGGAGTAAAAATACAAAATGCAAAGATGTGCAGCGGAGCACTAGGGCTCCGAGACAGTGCGGCAAAGTTTAAGTTGAGGAAACATAGTAGGGTAATGATTAATAGAACGGTAAATAAAGAAAAAATAAAACTAGATCCACAGAAAAATTTCAGTTTTTATGGTAAGAGGTCTTTATGAGAATTGGATATTTGTCTTAAGTTTAAAATTAAAGTTAAAACGCCAGATTGAAAGTTTCTTAAGAACCGGTTATTCATTGGGTCTTAATATAAAAGCAATTGTATGCGACCAAGGCTCAATAAACCGTGATGCTTTTATAAAATATGGTGTCAATAAAGAAGTTCCTTATTTTACCATCGATGACAAACAAATTTATGGTATTTACGACGATCCTTATTTGTTTAAGTCTCTTCGTAATATATTAATGCGAAACTCTCTCGAAACTCCTGATCTTAGAGTGTCATGGCAAATATTAGTTAAATTATTTCAGATTGACACTGATATCACTTCCACTTTATTTTTATTTCTAAAGCTTTCTAGGAAACATGTATACCCCAACTATTTTAAAAACATGAAAGTTAAATACGCTACTCAGATTTTAAGTCATGCAGTAGCTACTGCCACGAAAACAATAATTCAAAACGGCGATTTTGCTGATTGCCAAGATATTGCACTCTCGACAGCTATATTTATTGAAAGGGTTAATAAGCTTTTAGATTGTTAAAAAGCAATGTACTAAAAGATAAAAACCTATTTGAATCAGCTTTACAGAACAATAATATATAAGAAAAATACATTACTGAAATGCCAAACTAATTCATGAAATGCCGTTATCTCAAAACGGTTTATTGCATTAATGGCTTGATTCTCACAATAAATTCAGTTTAAAGCTATCACAAGACATTTAGAGGAAAGATTCAAATGTTTTCTTTCTAATTTTGTCACGGCTAATCAAGCATTGGAAAAATTTTTTAACTACTAAGAGATAGAGGTATTACATATAGTAACCCAAAGCTTTTTGAATTCAACGCGATAATTTCGAAAATGTTGTCTATCAAAATCTTCACAGCAAAAATTTCATCAGGTAACTGTCAACCAAATGGAGATTATATGCTTGTAAGTGTCATAGAACTGGCCAATGAAAAATGCAAAGCCTTCGTGTTGAGGACGAAGAACATTTGTCCTATCACGAGTTCAGCATAGAATATTTCGACGAATGTAGTATGCGATAATGACGATCTCCCGTCTGTTGCGATTAGTGCAAGTAGCGATAATGCATTGCGGTATGCTGCCGGATTTGTTTTAGATTTTTAAAACTTAAAGTGTTTTATTAAGTCGTTAAGTTTCCTTAAAATGATTGCCTTCGCCGTCAATGGGTCTCAAAATGTGAATTACCTGGCAATACCGATATTGACAAAGCGTTAATCTGCGATGATCAGCCTGAGATTGTTTGCCTTCTTAAATTTGAATTTTAATATAACTAGGGCTAGGGGCAGAATTGACGCCTTCACTTTCTTTTAAGCAAGACGATAATATCGAAACATTCTCGGCATTCAAAACAACAATATCACAATAGAAACTACAACAAGAATTGATTGTGAGCACGTTATAGAACTATCTGATTCAGGAAGTTTAGTAAAAATATGACAATATAATAACCCGGAAAAAACAAAATGCCATTTAAGTAACCATGTGGGGTTCCCTGAATTATATGATAACATTTCACTTAGTGCGGAGAAAGATAATCAGGACATACGATTTTGTCCAAACTGTTTGAAAAATAATTATATTACCAAAAAAGTATTGGAAATTTTTCCTAAAATGTACAAGGGAATATAAGCAAGTCCAGCATTATAAGAGAAAGTTGCATCGGATGCAAATTTTATTGAGAAGCGAAAGAATAAAGGAAGCAAGTTATTTCAAAAAAAGCAGGAAAAATATAAATATATTTGCAATACAGTTGTGAGGCAGCTACTATAATAAGCCTAGAGTTTTGAACTCACGGCAAGGAGCCGACGTTTGCATCGCCAAGGACATGGCAAGGAGTTATTGGCAATATTATCTGATATTTTTTTTAGTTCATAAGCATCAACTGTAGTAGTATAAGGGAATATATTTGTTAGAGGCAAGAAGCCGTCGATATTATAATTAACATTAACATTAAAGGGCAAGGAGCAGTTAACCGCATAGTCTGGGTAATATTGGAATAAGTGCAAAAGTTGAAAGCAAGAAGTCCTTCATAGTTTGAATTTAACCGAAGGTCGTCGCAGGAAACCGTGCGTTGCCGATCAGTTGCTAAACACCGCCTTCAATTCGGCGGCGAAGAGCGAAAGCTCCGAGGCGACCTTGCGATGGCTCGTGGCGAAGTTGAGCGGCCGAGGCAAGCGCACGGCTCGCTAGCGCGCGTGCCAACTCTTTGGAAAAGACTATCGAGGTGAGTAAACGTGCAGGGAAAAGAGGAGTAAAAATACAAAATGCAAAGATGTGCAGCGGAGCACTAGGGCTCCGAGACAGTGCGGCAAAGTTTAAGTTGAGGAAACATAGTAGGGTAATGATTAATAGAACGGTAAATAAAGAAAAAATAAAACTAGATCCACAGAAAAATTTCAGTTTTTATGGTAAGAGGTCTTTATGAGAATTGGATATTTGTCTTAAGTTTAAAATTAAAGTTAAAACGCCAGATTGAAAGTTTCTTAAGAACCGGTTATTCATTGGGTCTTAATATAAAAGCAATTGTATGCGACCAAGGCTCAATAAACCGTGATGCTTTTATAAAATATGGTGTCAATAAAGAAGTTCCTTATTTTACCATCGATGACAAACAAATTTATGGTATTTACGACGATCCTTATTTGTTTAAGTCTCTTCGTAATATATTAATGCGAAACTCTCTCGAAACTCCTGATCTTAGAGTGTCATGGCAAATATTAGTTAAATTATTTCAGATTGACACTGATATCACTTCCACTTTATTTTTATTTCTAAAGCTTTCTAGGAAACATGTATACCCCAACTATTTTAAAAACATGAAAGTTAAATACGCTACTCAGATTTTAAGTCATGCAGTAGCTACTGCCACGAAAACAATAATTCAAAACGGCGATTTTGCTGATTGCCAAGATATTGCACTCTCGAAAGCTATATTTATTGAAAGGGTTAATAAGCTTTTAGATTGTTAAAAAGCAATGTACTAAAAGATAAAAACCTATTTGAATCAGCTTTACAGAACAATATTATATATGAAAAATACATTACTGAAATGCCAAACTAATTCATGAAATGCCGTTATCTCAAAACGGTTTATTGCATTAATGGCTTGATTCTCACAATAAATTCAGTTTAAAGCTATCACAAGACATTTAGAGGGAAGATTCAAATGTTTTCTTTCTAATTTTGTCACGGCTAATCAAGATGCATTGGAAAACTTTTTTAACTACTAAGAGATAGAGGTATTACATATAGTAACCCAAAGGTTTTTGAATTCAACGCGATAATTTCGAAAATGTTGTCTATCAAAATCTTCACAGCAAAAATTTCATCAGGTAACTGTCAACCAAATGGAGATTATATGCTTGTAAGTGTCATAGAACTGGCCAATGAAAAATGCAAAGCCTTCGTGTTGAGGACGAAGAACATTTGTCCTATCACGAGTTCAGCATAGAATATTTCGACGAATGTAGTATGCGATAATGACGATCTCCCGTCTGTTGCGATTAGTGCAAGTAGCGATAATGCATTGCGGTATGCTGCCGGATTTGTTTTAGATTTTTAAAACTTAAAGATCCCCAAGACGATTTTTTTTTGTCTTATTAAATATTGTTATAGTATTTTCCGATTTTTCAAAAGACTCAACATGTTAGACAAAAAAAAAAAAGAAGAGAAATGACGATTTATGAATGCATTTCGCGGAATAAGGCCTTTGAGAAATTCGAAAATTGGTTCTCCGAATATCACAGCTGCAGTCACCACAGAAAATATATTTTAAATTACGTCCTACAGGTTTGTTCAGAGATAACAGTATTTGGCTTATAGAGAAACTATGTGGCTTATCTGAAAATCCAAGCAGTGCACGGAATGAAAAAATTGTACAATCATAATGTGTTGCAATAGACGCACTATTTACCTTTTTTTTGGATATATAACAATGGTCGGAATATAAAAATGTCCAGAAGTGAAAAAAGAACGTTCAAGAATGAAACTGATCTGTTTTTGATTCTTCAATGCGGCCGCAAGTCCGCCGCAGGCATGCAAAAAACAAAACAAAGACCGTGCCCGTCGCCGTAATTTACGCACCCATTCAAAAAAATATTTCTTTCCCACGACAAGCCGTTGATCAGCTCATTCGCACACATTTGTGAGTGTGTGTTTGTGTGCGTGCAGACCTCGAAATTCAGAAATGCCAAAAACTATAAACTTTGTCAAATTTGCATCGGGCAGGTAGACAGGCAGACAACCAACATAACGCATATATGCTTCCATCCATATAGAAAAGCACAAGTACCCTTACCCTTTCAACAAGCATGGAAAATAGCAATTTGGCACATAAACAGGCCAAACCTTTTAATAATATCACACAATTGCTACCCGAAAAGGTGTGCGTGTGCACAAACAACAGGTCGTAAAAATTAAACAATGTCAATCTTTGGTCAATTCTGAAAATTCTTACAAGCCGACGATGAATTACCCTTGCAGAAATACGATTTACATATTTTTGTATTTTAAGCAAAATTGGTCCCTACAGTAAATAGAAAATAAACATAAATATTTCATTTAGGTTAATTAATTGCGTATTGAATAAAATAAGATCAAATTCTACACATTATGCCTGACTGGACGAAGAAATACATGATAGAGCCGACTGGCAACCGCCGAAAATTCCAAGAAGAATTGCCCAACGGGCCAACAACATCAGCAAAGACGCCGCTGCCAACGCCGCTGCCGCCAAGCCCCAGGTTACTAAGGCTAGAATTGATTTAAGTTTTTTCAGTTTAAAATTAACATCAAATAAAGAAAGTCTTGTTTCCCTAAAAATTATATTTTTTCATCGTTTAATAAACCTTGGAATTAACTGGCGCCCAAGCAGGGACCGGCTCGTGTTACAACAGAACAAAATGCTTTTACGTGCGCGTTAGTCGGTTATACGCGAAAATAAAACCAGTGCAACTCTCGATTAAATTCAACGATTGGTGAAATTAGCGAAAGGCAATCGGAACTTAATTGTTCAATTTTGCCCATTGGTGGACAACGCATTTTGTAAGGCCCGCCCGCAGGATACTCTCAACGAAGACTGGTCGCAGGACTCCCAATAGATACCCAAAGGCTTCAAAAAAGATGAAATCCGAACCGGCAGGGGAGGTTCCCACATCAGGAATAGTACTGTAAGTTAGAAATTAAGTGAAACACAAAAAACAACAACGAACAGCTAACACAAAAGTGAAATAGAATTATAAGAATAATAAACACAAAATATTGTAGAACAATAAACAAGATAAAGAAGTGTAAAACGATAAACAAATATAAGGACTACGAACGCAGTATAAATTACTTTTAACTTTGCGACTCCCAAGGGACCCTCCAAAGTATCAGGAAGAAACCAGCCACTGGTTTTAAAAAAGAAAACAAAAACGATCAAAAATTCAATCAAAATATAGAGTAAAATAAATTAACACTAGATTTAAATATACTTCGAAAATATCTTAAAAAATAAAATATAAGTAATATATCTCGTTTATGGCTAATGAACGCAATTTAGTTAGGCCCCCAATAGTATCGGATCAACCACAGGTAGGCGGACATAACTTGAACAGACAGCAAAAACGACATATTAACAGACAAAACGAACATTTACAAAATAGAGTCATGGCGAATAAAGCAGAGCAGATGATAGCAGCCACGGCTCGCCAGATTTTGGCACAACAACTGCCGACATTAGTAAAACAGTTAGTCAACCCCTCTAGGAGTTTAGTGACGTAGACGACCAAACAATAACTGCCAACCACGTTTTGAGTGACTTAGAAGAAGAGTGCCGATCGCATACTCTCAGCCTATGCAGCTGAGGCAGGTTCGCCAAAATACTTTGGCATATTGCACACAGTGAGAAACGAAATTACTGGCAATCCCGACACGGCCCTCGAGTCGTATGCTGCACTATGCAGACAAAAGAGATCTGGAAACATTAGAATATCAGATGACAATGTTAGTGCAAGGTAACAACCAAACAGTAGAAGAATTCTACCAGGTCGTTTATAACCAGAGTAGGTTCTATGAAATTAAATAGGGAATCCGAAACCCTTATGACAAAAAAAAATACCGAAATAAAGCATTAGATAGCTTCATTAGAGGTTTGAAGGCAGATTTACCACGGATTCTTGAAATAAAGGAGCCAGCAGATCAACCTTCAGCCCTTCACTATTGTTTAAAACTAGAGAATCAAAGCTATGGCACTAACACGGCTTTGAATAGAAATCAACAGACACATGCCAGAAACCCGAATAGAAATGTACCACCACCTACACTGCCACCCCGAACAGCCCATCCTTCTTTCGCCCAAAACTTTTAGGGCACCACCCATTATCTTCAGGCCCCAATTCCCGATCCATACACCTTGGCCAACCTATACAAACCATGGACCACCTACCAGACACAACCACAACAGGTATACGTACACAACAGACGTTCTGCACCAAAACCCCAACCACGTCGTGAGCCAATGGACGTGGACCAAAACATGTGTACGAGGATGATAAATTACACGAACAGACCCAATTTTGAAGTAGGGAAAATACCTCCACCACCAGCAAACGCCACGGACAAAAAACGAAGAAATTTAAACATATAAACAGGAGAAGAACATACCGAGACAGAAAACACCGACAACTATGTGACCATGGAGGAATACGTACAATCAATGCTAAATTACGAACAGCAGACTGATAACGAGCAGCCATTAAACAAATACGCCCAACAAATTGAAGAAACAGATGACGGACAAAATACACGATACGAATACTCAGACATTAGTTTCTTAGGATAAAGAGCTCCTCTTCCTTACATAGAATGTAACTCAAAATATTAATAGATACAAGATCAAACCGAAATTACGTCCAACCGAAATTCGTGTCCGAACCTATTTTAAACGAAAAACCCTTCGAAGCCGTCACAGTCCGCGGAATCATTAAAATTACACACCACAAGTTCGCTAATCAGTTCAATAGAAACGATATAGAAATAAAATTCTTTTTCTTACCCACCATAAAATCATTCGACAAGAGAGAGATGATTTTTAGAGGACGGAATCATCCGACCCTCCCGATCCCCATACAATTCACCAGTATGGATTGTTCCGAAAAAATATAAATGCCTCCGGGCAAAAGAAAGATCGTATGGTTATAGACTACAGGACTCAATAAAAAACTACCGCAGACAAATACCCCATACCCGAAATCAACGAGGTACTAGCACAGCTAGGCAATAACAAAGTTTTCTCTGTCTTAGATTTGAAAAGTGGCTTTCATCAAATACCCCGTAAGGTGTCAGGACCATTCAGTCTCAAGAATGCGCCATCAATTTTCCAGAGAGCTCTTGACGACTTCCTTCGTGAGCATATTGGAAAATATGCTTCATTTATATTGACGATATCATTATCTTTAGCAAAGATGATGAATCGCATGCGCAGCACCTTGCCGCCATATTCAGAACTCTACAAGAAGCCAACATGAAATGTCAGTTGGACAAATGCGAGTTCTTTAAAAGCAGAGTAGAATTCCTGGGATTTGTCATCTCAGACAAGGGGATAGAAACTAATCCAAACAAAATTGAGACAATAAGGAAGTACCCACTTCCAAAAACACTCAAAGATTTAAGATCGTTTATTGGCATGGCCAGCTATTATAAGAGGTTTATAAAAGACTTCGCCAAGCTGGCAAAGCCCCTTATCTCTCTTTTAAGAGGGGAAGATGGACGTGTGTCCAAAAATAAATCAGCTAAAAAGCTCATTAATCTCACCGAAAAAGCGATCGAAGCATTCAATAAAATAAAAAATTCCCTAGTTTCGAATGAGGTAATACTCCATTACCCGGAAATAATTTTATCTGACATGAGATGCATCCAACTTTGCTATTGGGGCTGTCCTATCCCAGAAAAAGCGACCCATTTGTTTCCTCTCTAGAACTCTCTCTAAAATAGAGGAGAACTACGCCACCAATGAAAAGGGGTATGTTGGCAATAATTTGGGCCTTAAAAGCCCTTAAGAATTACCTCTACGGTAAAGCGAGTGTAAAAATATACACCGACCATCAACCCTAATCCACTCTCTTATCAGTTGAAACGGCAACGCTAGGAAAAAGAGGTGGAAAGCTTACCTAGCTTACCTTACTCCTCTATAAGCCAGGTAGGGATAACATTGTAGCCGATGCGCTATCACGTATTCCTGTGATCGATAATATTGGATCAGTGGCCTCCACCCAGCACAGTGCATCAGTTCAAGCAACAGCTTAATTCCGAGCATAGAAGCTCCAATAAACATATTCAAAAAACAGATATTTCTTAGCAGAACCAACGAAACAAATTACGAATTCCATATCCCATTTAACAGGCATACAATTACTCGACCAAATTTCTCAGAACACGACCTTACGCAAATACTGAAAACTCATCAAAACCCATCCGTAATCAACGGAATAATAACCTCAGAAGAAATAATGAACAAAATTCAACATATATATCCCCAACATTTTAGTATCTCCAAGATTAAATTCACACAGTCTCAAGTAAAAGATTTAACAAATGAAAATGAAAAATGAAAAAATGAAGAACAAGATGAGGAGATATTGGTTACAAACAACAGAGCCCACCGCAACGCACTAGAAAACAAAATGCAATTGTCCGAATGATTCTATTACCCAAAAATGAAGCAACGATTAACAGAATTAGTCAAACAGTGTCAGGTTTGTAAAGAAGACAAATACGATAGGCATCCCACCAACCCAAAAACTCAAAGATACACCAATCCCCAAATACCCAGGACATACAATCCACATCGACATATACACGACAGAAAAAACGTAGTACTAACGGCAGTAGACAAATTTTCAATATTAGCTCAGGTACGAATAATTAAATCTAGGAAAATAGAAGACATTCAAAAACCACTTTATGAAATCCTTTTTTATTTTGGCGTACCTAAAGTCGTTGTAATAGACAACGAAAAATCCCTTAATTCAGCCTCAATCACTTTTATGATGCAGGACCAATTTAATATATAAGTTTATTAAACACAACTTTACAAAAGCACAGTGAATGGTCAGGTAGAAAGATTTCATTCAACACCATCAGATATAATGAGATGCAACAAAAGAAAACAGGAACACAGAACATTCGAAGAACTACTTAACAAATGATTATACGACTACAACTACACTATACACTCTATAACTAACAAGAGACCATTAGACATATTCATCGGCAGAAACGTGATTACAGACCCAGACCAATACGAAAAATCTAGGAAGGAGAAAATTAACAGACTCAAATAGAAAAAATCGACTGACATGCAGAATCATTACAAAAAACGTAAAGACATACGAACTTATATACCAGATCAAGAAATATTCGTCAAAGTCAATACCAAATTGAGTACCAAATGCATATGCAATGCATATATATATTCTATTTTAAAAGCTATATGTCAACTGTGGTGACTCTAGCTCTATGATTTACCAAAATAGCCCAAAAAAGAGTATATCGATATCGATTTTTATCGATTGCTTGGAAACGGAGTAAGTTATCGACTATCGGAAATAAACTCGATCTGCGCGGAGCACCTAAGAGCACCTACATCTAAAATTTCATGTCTCCAGCTCTTATAGGTTCAGAGTTCCTTGCGTTCATACATACGGACGGACAGACAGACGGACATGGCTAGATCGATACGGCTATTGATGCTGATCAAAAATATATATACTTTATTGGGTCAGAGATGCTCCCTTCTGATTGTTACATACATTTGGATTTCGCACAAATACAATATACCGTTATACCCATTTTTAATGGGTTCAGGGTATAAAAATCCCAAATTTAGAAGAAATAAAATGCAAAAATACTATAATAAAGTGAAAAACAATATAATAAATTTAAAATTTAATGAACTGTTTCATTGTAATAAAAGAATCTATGGCATAAACAACAGTTGTAAAAGATACCATAATATTAAAATTTGTAACAAATCAAAACTTCAACGGCACTAAGAACTAAGATTCTTTCCCTTGAAGCACATCAACAATATAAAAAATATGCAAGAACTACAGACGCACTCTATAGCAAATAGAGTCGGTTTCATAACCCAGTTCACAGTTGCCATCCTTCTGACCTTTGTATTACACGTAATGAAGAAGAATAAGAAAAATATAATACTGCAACTGAAAAAGGAACAAGAGAGACCCAAAAAAGAACCAGCTTATATCCAAATACAAAATACAGATGCCAATAACCTCAGGTTCAACAACATACCTTTCTTCTGATGATCGCTTGAGGACAAGCTTAAGTCAAAGGGGGAAGAGTTAACAACAAATAAATTCATACAGTCCCAATAAGAAGCATTGCAACACCTCATAAGAAGTGCAGCAAAATGCTGACTTGGAAAATTCCAAGAAAACGTGCCCAACGCGCTAACAACATCAGCAACGACGCCGCTGCCAACGCCGCTGCCAACGCCGCTGCCAACGCCGCTGCCAACGCCGCTGCCGTTAAGCCACAGGTTACTAGGGCTAGAATTGATTTAAGTTTATTCAGTTGCAAATTAAAATTATATAATGGAAGTCTTGCTTTCCTAATATTGTATTTTTTCATCGTTTAATAAACCTTGGAATTAACTTATATATTAAGAAAATGCATCAGCCGCAGCCACGTTGTGCGCTGAGCGAGATGCGGCTTCATACTAAACGTTCTGCTTCCGAGCCCGGCGTTCTCTGTGTGGTCACACTAAAATGGTCGCAGGTACCCTTGGGGTTGCCTCGTTTCGATTTCGCCATTTGGTATGTCTATACATTGTATGAATAGTGCATATATATATTATTCTAGAAGCAACATATCATGTTTGGTGACTCTAACTCTTATTATTTACCCAATTAATTAACTATAATCTTATAGGTTCTGTGATCCTTGCGTTCATACATACGGACGGACAGACAGACGAACGGGCGGACATACAGACAGACGGACATGGCTAGATCGACTCGGCTATTGATGCTGATTAGGAATGTATATACCTTATGGGGTCGGAGATGCTTCCTTCTGTCTGTTACATACATGTGCACATTGCATAAATACATTATACTCTTTTACCCATTTTTAATGAGTTCAGGGTATAAAAAAAGTTCGCTTGGCAGGGTTTGAACTCGCAACTGACCGCATTACTTGCCGCCGACTCTACTAAGGAGCCACACCAGCTAACAAAAGTAAATAAGTAAAGAGTTTTCCCCGTAGGTCTCGAACTCGCAACAGACCGCAACACTTGCTATGCCTGTACTCAACAGCCACACCAACAATCTTGTATTATTGAGAAAGAGCGCATTGAAATAGAAGCACAGAAAACAACTGGATGTGTGTTTACATGTATACAGGAACACTTGCAATTCGCGCTAGATTCCCCATCCAATTGCTTAGTTAAACATAGCTTTGGTTTATTCTTAATGCAATTTTCGCCAAAATAAAGGAAACGAGTGAAGGTGATTTAAATGGTCTTCATCAGCCCAGGTTGGTGGTCATGCTCCCTCAATCTGTGGATATTCAGCCAGACATTGTTTTCCTTCAATATGTGCGTATAAGTAAATGCATTTTCTTAAAATTAGTAACAATCTCAATCTCTCTTATCTCCTATTTTTACAGGATATCTTGAAACTTCTATTTGTGGTATCATACAAGTGTTTCTTTCTTTTTAAGTTCACAGGTGCTACCCGCTTGGTAATTTAACACACACGTTGGCTTGATTAATTTTAAAGTTTAATGTTACAAATGCAAGATTTGTGGCGGGCATAGAAGAACTTCAACTCGTTTTCGCGCGTTGCAAACCCGCCGTTGATCCCTCACAGAATCGAACTTCCCGTCTTTATTTTTGGGTAGCAACATCATAGGTGTCGAAGTTCGGCACAAGCATACATTCAAAAATGGTCACCGTTGCTGCCTATATGCACAGCTGCATTTTTAGGTTAACAGCCCAGAATAGGGCCAAGGGCATTAGCAAGCGCCTCCGATCCGCTGTCCTCCTAATCTTTTTATGAGCGAATCGCATGCCCACGATCGGTCGAATGCGTTACCCACCCTTAGCACAGGGGATCGCAAGCCTCCCGTTGCCACTCTTCAATTAATTAGGAGCCGCCGTGTGCCTGGTTTCACCCCCGATACTCTGACGCCATGACAAGATATATAGAAGATAATAAAGAAGGCTACTACAACAGAATGAAATATCGGCGCTGATGATTGTGTCAAATGTAACGATCTATAGTCGACGGCATAAGTATTTTGACAAAGCTTATTGCTTTTTTTGCGTTTAGCTCTGAAGAACTGTTCCATGTAACGATTATTATTTCTTTTGCAAGACAACGAACAATTAAATATTAAGTAGCTATTAAGTATTTTTCTTCTTAACAATAACGCCTTTCCTTCCGGGGACAGATTGATCGGAGAGTCCATTGTTTTCCAGCAGGACAACGCGCCAAGCCATGAGGAAAAATTTATTTTAATTTTTTTGAATTAAAGTGGAGTTGACACGATGGATTCGCCGCCCCAAAGTCCTAATATTGATATTATTGAAAATGTATGGGTTATATCAACCAAACGCGATGAACAGATTTAACAAGGACGCGATAAGAAACTATTTCTAAAGTCCGAGCGCTCTAGACGGATATTCCGTTGGAATATATCCACAAATTGGTAAATTCGGTTCCCGGACGACTGCAAAAAGTCATGTGTTAAATGGGGATATATAAGTTCTTAAAAACAATAATCAATATATTTAAATATATTCCTTTGCCCATTTTTTCCATCCTAAAGTACGTGTTAAAATACTTTCGAACCTAACATTTTTGATAAATCAATTTTTGCTTTTCAGATTAACTCTTTTGTTGGATATCAGCTGCGCCAGATGCGCAGACCCAAACTGCCCGTAGATATGATGCGGCCTGCGGCGTGGTTACCAGCCGAGGCGGCTTTGAGGGTTTTGCACGATTGGTCGTTATATTGAGATTAGCAAAAGAATCCCAGTTGACAAGCGGGGTTGTTCATTTTAAACCTCAACCATTATTGTACTTAACCTAAAAAACTACAATTATTAATTTGACCTACACAGAGCATACGTCCGTTGAATTGGACTGACGCTCACAGACATCAACATATGTTGCAAATTCCGCTGTTGATAAGCGTGAAAATTCAAAGCTCAATAGAATTTCAAAATACAAGGAAAATAAGATAACTTAAGGTAACAGGACTGAATGCCCGAGCGCTTGAGAGAACCACTAAATTAAACTTAACTCAACCGTGATAGCGCGTGATTTATTGAGTGATAAGACATTACACAAATGAGGCCGATCTAAGCACAGGTGCATTTTTGTTAATAGCTCTTTTCATGCGCTCTCTTATAACACGCGCTCTTAAGCTGGCGCGATTGTTCTTGCTGATAGGTTGTAGGCCAAACATTCTCCCCCCTTTGATGATTGCAGCATTCATCATCAAATTTACATCGGCCAACTGTCAGATTCTCGGGCTTGGTACCTTAACTTAAGCGGAAAATATAAGAGTACAATTTAACATTTACGTAAAGGTCAGGTGTTATTATCAAGCGAGTTCTCTTGTATGGGTAATAGACAGAGGTTTGTTACTGGCCGTTTAATAACACCTGTTTGTGGGGGTGGCGTCATAAAGTATTTTTCAGGTATTGATAGAAGGAAACCAGTGGTTTTTTTGTAGTATCACTTTATTAGAAAATAATTCGGCTGCATATAAAGAGCTCTGAATTTGAAGTGAGTTTTCATATTTTTGGTTGGAGCTATGGAGGTGAAAAGGAGACCATAAGGAGAGTGGTGAGCTTAGTTGGGATCGTATTAGTGAGAGAGTCTCTCTCAGTGAGTGAGTCTGTCTCACTGAGTGACTCTTTCACAGTGAGTGAGGCTCAGTCAATGCTATGTTCAGACTAGCAATGAACAGGCATGAACATTCTCCCCACTCTGGCAATATGCAGATTGCAAGGATTCCTATTGCGTGTATGTGCCAGAACGTATCCATCCAAATTTAGAATTTTTAGCAATCGGCAGACCGCATTTGCTCGGGTGGTATGATGTCTGGGTAGACGTCGGCGCCGAGTACCAAAGGTACTGGAGATGGGCGGAACCAGTCGTTGTCCGCCAGAACTACGTTGCTGAACGGGCTCTTCATGTCCGCTCTGCTAGCTTGGGTTGGAGTTATGCAATTCAGTTGCGGGTCAGCCATCAAGACCACCTCTCGAGACATCTGAGTTGTTGGAGCGTAGCACGGCTGTGAACACTCCTTCTGCGCCAATGCGTGTGACGGAAAGGCCATAGGCCTTTGCCACGGTTGCATTAATGCGGCTTACTGAACAACATGGATCGATTAGGGCCCGAGTCTCAAGGCTCTTTTTTCCGGTGTCGGGGAGCACTATGGCGGTGGGCAGTTTACTGATCCCCTTGTGCTAAAGAAGGGACGTAAGCGACCGTACAGTAAAACGTCTCGGGCTTGGGGGTGATGTGCCGCTGGAAGTAGAGGAGCTAGAACCTTTTCTTGTGGGCCTGTTGGCTGACCGAGAGGGTCGAGCGCTACGAGTATCACGCATGTGAAGTAAGGTGTGGTGATCCTTTTTGCAAATTTTGCAATTGGCTCCACTGCGACATGACTCCCCTGAGTGCTGATGAGCCAGGCAGTTGCAACAATATTTATTTATTATAACGACTCGGAGGCGCTTCTCGGGCGAAAGCTTCAAAAAAAGCTGGCACTTGCGTAGTGGATGCTTCTACACACCCGGCATCTAAAGGAGTCCGTTCCTAGGCGTTGGCTTGATCTCTTCGTTGACGGTGCCATGCTGGTTCTCTACAGAGGAGTGAACTGGAGAATAAGATGTAGGAGAGGTGTTATTATATGATGGTTTTGTTTTTGAATTAGGGATATGTTGCTTTTAATATCGAAATGCTCGGCAAAGTCTACACCCGTGTGTGTGAAGGGTCGGGAAAAGGTTGATCTCGCCTTTGGGGGCTCGCCCATAAGTTGGGTCTGGAGTCGCCGGCGGTGTATTACACAGACCTTGCAGGAATTTATGGTAGATTTTACCAGGACCTTGAGCTTTTTGGCTCTTATGAGGCGCATTACCAACTGATTGCCACCGTGAAAACAAATGAAGTGGATAAATCGGACCATGACAATGAATGATTATGGGGTGTCGCTCATCATAGCCTATCGAGGTTAACGCTCTCACCCGTCCACAGTATCCAGAATACCCCTTTGATCGGTGAAAGGGTTTAAATTGCAAATGCTGCTTGTTCCTTGAATTTGCTTCTTATCGAGCAAACAGCTATACTGCTTGGGATAAGCTTGGCGTTGAGTATACTCGATTAGTAGGAACTGAACTCTCGTAAGTTCTTCATTACGGAGTTCGGCGGGGAGGTGGATCGCTGGATTTCTACAGCGCTGGATAAACCGACAGACATATGCGATAACTCGCAATGCCTTGTCGAATCTGGAGAATCTTTCCAGAAAGTTATAGGAGTGTAGCTGTGAGACATTGCACTTCACTGCGTGTTGTTCAATATCTGTCGTAAAAGGAACTGGCCATAGGTTTTGTGGTAGTTGTAACCATTCCGGTCCATGCCACCAAGTGCTGCCAAAAGGTCCCGAGGAGAAACCCGAGAAGAAACTAGCTAAGTCAGCTGGGTTATGATCGGATCGAACATGGGACCATTTGCCATTGGTTGATGTTATCTTGGCTACCCGGTTAGCCACAAAGGTAGACAATTTGCATGCGGGCTTATCCAACCAGGCAAGAACAATAGTGGAATCTATCCAATTATAATTTTCTCTACTCTAGATGGGGAGCAGAGGAATAAGAGCCGTGGTGAGCTTGGAAAGAAGAACGGCGACACACAGCTCTAAGCGTGGTAGTGATACCGTCTTAACTGGCGCGACTCACTTCTTTGCTGCGAGAAGATGAGTGGAGATGCATCCGTTTATCTCGACGCGCAAATAAAGTGCAGCACCATATGCGCGCTGGGACGCGTTGCAGAAGCCGTGAAACTGCACCTTTACCTTTTCTTGTTCCCAGTTTCTTCATCTGGCTGGAGCAGGAGTCCTTTGTGTTTTCCGTGTTATCCGAGGCGTGCTTTCAGGGCTTCCCGAATTTCTGCCTCTCTTCAATGCAGTTGATAGCGTCGCTTCTGTCTGGCAGAGGTGCATCGGCTTGGTCGGCTTGCGGTGGAGTTCTAGCAACTCTACTAGATTTCGCGAAGGCGAGACCATCTTCGCACTGCATAGGCTCTGCCTTTCTCGTTGTGGTTGTTGTTGCCTCTATTGTTGCGGGGTGGAGGTGTGCCCCTTGTTTTGTATTCATTTCTTTGTATTTGGGCCCCCACGAGGCCGTTATTGTAGCCCGTTCTGTGCAGTCACCCTCGTGATCCCGCGGGTGCCTTTTCAGAGAGTGAGGTCCACGCGAGGGTTGACTCCGGTCCTCATGAGAGACGGAGTTCAGAGCCAGATGGGTATTAGTCAGGACAATGTCAACTTAATGGTAACGGACAACAAGCGTTTCTCAAGGCCTTGCAATGGCTTTAACGGGGCGGGGGTAGGCTCAGCATTAGCCCAGCAGCCGTTTCCACTCGATTTCAATCGGCTTACTAAGGTGCTGGAATACTGCGGCCTGTCAGCCCGGTTTCGTCGGATATGTAAGTGGCTTCCAGTATGCCGTAATTGAGACCTTACTGGGCTGGAGTCTCAATGGATCCTATGGAATCCTCTGTGCACGTCAAATAAGTGGCGCAAGTTTGTGCCGTAGGGCGTCACACGATGGCTATAAGTTTCTCCGTAGCGTTTGCTGGGAGTTATGCCGCCCGACTCCGCCCCCAAAGCCCCGTTTATGGGTACGCCGCCGGAGCGGTGGGGATGGCTTGCCAGATCCGCGGCCTTGTGTACCCGTTGGTCCTAGTGGGCATTCAGCATTCTGCATTTATATTTATATTTGCTTCTAGCGCCATCTAGTGGTGAGCGGTTAGGTATTTTCATCCTGGCTTCGTAGTGGCGCCATCTCTTTGTCGCTCTATTATATGTTTTTGTATGCTGCTTTTGAGCACTGGTGCTCAGCTGTACTTACGCAAATTAGCATCGCTAGCTTGTAGCAGCTGATCGTCGTCTGCATGACCTTCACAATTCACAGAGAGATTGGAAGCTTTTCACTCAATGCGCTCCAGCACAAAAGAATGCGCGTCCGCACCGCGTCTTTCACGTTCACATTTGAAGCCGAAAAATGACCCACTAAAACCACCACATACTCTTCGTTTCCCTCTCGCGCAACGACCGCTAGGTATTACCTCGCGAGGGGGAGATGGCATGAAAGCCTCTTCTAGGATCTTATCTTAGCGCGGCACAAGGATTTGATAATTTCTGCAGGCATGTGGGTTACTGCATCCCAATTGTTTTGCGAGCTAAGTGATGTAAAATTTCTCCCAATACTTTGGCTAAGCCCTTCCCGTTCAGCAGAAACTCTATTGTCCACGCACAGTATGTGTAAAACGGATCCGTCTCATTCCTAAACATAAAGAGATAGGATTTAAGGCATCCATGTCCGGTCAGTAGCTGGGTCAAGTAGAAGTTGGTTTTTCCGTACTTCCTGCTTACCCACGGCCGTAGGTCCGAGACTATGCGGTTAGTCCAGCTGCCATTGGGGGAAGACGCCCATCGTGCTTGCCACTCTTCTAGTGTAGTCTCCCGGCTACGGAGCGGGATTCTCTACTCGCCTTTTCACCTGCGTATTTAAGATGGTGCTTGAAGCTGAGCCTGTGATCCATCAAGACGCCTTGATATTTTATAGAAAGCTTGGCAGCTACTTCAGTGTCGTCCACTGTGATGTTTGCGGTTTCCACTTGCTTCCAGCTGCTGATAAGAACCTCTGCCTCTGTTTTTTGCGCAGCTAAGTTGAGGCCATTTTCTACAATCCACATGGTCACCTTGTGGGCATCTTCATTGGTTTTTCTCTTCACCTACGCTTTCTTTTACGCCACCGTGTCGATTGCAATGTCGTCTGCGAAGTCTACTATGCTGCAGCCAGGTGGTAGGGCAAGTCGGAGCACTCCGTCATACATCACGTTCCAAAGCAAGGGTCCAAGCATCGATCCTTGAGGAACGCCCCCAGTAATGGCGCACGTGCGTTGTCCATCAGTCGTGTCGTATATGAGTACCAGGTCCTTGAAGTGTCCGGTAACAAGGCTGATGAGGTACTCGGAGATTTGCAGCCTGGAGAATGCCAGGAGTATATTTGGCCACCTTGCCGAGTTAAAAGCGTTGTTTATGTCTTGCGTTGTCACAAGGCAATAATTTTTGGATCCGCCGCGCCATCGCTTGCCTTCTATGGCCTTCCGTGCCGTGTCCGCTACATTTGATAGCGTCGACAGTGCTTTTCTGTTTATGGAAGCCGAACTGCTGGTCTGAGAGTCCGTAGCGATCAGCGATCTCCTTCTCCAGTCGATCGCAGATGATGCGCTCGAAGAGCTTGCCGTGGAGTCCAGCATGCAGACTGGCCTGTAGGCAGAGGGGTCCTCCGGGTCCTTTCCAGCTAAAGGGATAAGGACCAGTCTCTGCAGATTCCAGCACGTTGGAAAGGTTCTCTCTGCAATGCATCGGTTAAACACATTTACGACTCTGTGAGTCGGGTCCTGGCCCTTCTCTTCTGTGTCGATGGGAGGCACCACCCACGTGCCGGAGCTGGAGGGTTGTGGCGTGGCTCTATCTTGTGCGGGAACAATGTCTCCACTATCTGCTTTAGATGCTCTGTTCAGGTCGGTGCGGGTCCTCTTGCGAGTTTGCCAATTACTGTTTTGTAGGCTTGTCCGACGGGCTGAGTGTCGGCTTCGTCGCAGAGTTGCATCCAGCATTGCCGCTTGCTTCGCTTGATAGCCTTGGTGAGCATAGCTCGCCAGGAGAGGTAGGCTGCGCGAGCTTCTTCGGATTCGTGTTCCAGGGCCAGGTTTGCTGTTTCCCTTCGCGCTCGCCTTTCTGCGCGCTGGTATATGCGTCTTGCTGTGTGGCACCTTTTACGCGCATCCTCTATTTCGCCGTTCCACCATCGGACTGGCTTGTGCTTGTTACCTCCTTTCTTTTTCCTCGCCATCGCTGCATCGCAGGCTCGTTGCATCTCCCATGTTAGGTCGTTAGCGAGCTGTTTTGCGTTTGCAGCGATTGCGGTGGGTTGTGATGTGCCCGAATTTTAGGCACTTGAAACATCTTCCTGGGGTCAGTTTTAAGCCGAATGCGGCAGATTACCCATCGGATTCTTAGTTTTCCGATTATCAGCAGGTGTTCGGCTAATTCTTTGGGTAGAAGGACTCTAGCCGTCTGGGTTCCCCGGTATTCTGCTCGTAGCTTGGGAGTGGCTTCTACGGGAATGTCCCCAGCCCGTCTATTTGTACAAAAACTGCATCTAAATCATCGGTATTTAAGCACCACTCGGGTATATATTTGACCGCTATCATGGCTTTTCAGAGATTGATTTGACTTCCGCGAGTTCTCCCATCTTCTCTTGCACGGCCATGAGCAGTTTTGCTGTCGCATCGTCTCCTGCTTTTCCATCTGTAGCAACAGCTCTCCAGCGGCTTTACGCCGTATTTTAGTAAAATTTTCTGTGTATTTTTGCAGAGATTCATCCTTTTGGACTACCCTAAGGACCTTGGCATATGAAGCCGTATCCTTGCACTTGACCAGCAGGGCATCTGGTCGGCTTGGAATTTTACGTGGCTTTTTTGGTCGGCGGTTCACTTTGAGCCACGTGCTTTCCTTGGCGGTTCCCTCCTTGGGGCGCGCCGCCGGCCGTTCATGGTTATTGTCCGCACGGCGGCCATTTTCGGTAACTGCAGTGTTACAAGTTGGTGGCTCTTCTCATATACTTTTTCTTCGCTGTTTGCCTGCGTTTACTGCGGGGTTACTGTCTTCGGCGGTGACCAGTTTCTTCATCTGGCTGGAGCAGGAGTCCTTTGTGCTCTTTACCCGCTTAGCCGGTGTTTTCCGAGGCTTGCTTTCAGAGCTTTCAGGGCTTCCCGAATTTCTGCCTCTCTTCGGTGTATTCGTACTCGCGCCTGCTGCAATGCAGTTGATAGCGTCGCATCTGGTTGGCAGAGGTGCATCGGTTTGGCCGGCTTGCGGTGGAGTTCTACCAACTCTACTAGATTTCGCGAAGGAGAGACCATCTTCGCACTGCATAGGCTCTGCCTTTCTCGTTGTTGTTGTTGTTGTTGCCTCTATTGTTGCGGGGTGGAGGTGTCCTTGTTGTTTTGTATTCACTTCTTTTTATTTGGGCCCCCCTCGAAGCCGTTATTGTTGCCCGTTCTGTGCAGTCACCTTCCTGATCCCGCGGGTGATCCCGCGGGTGCCTTTCCAGGGAGTAGGTCCACGTGAGGGCTGAATCCGGTCCTCATGAGAGCCGGAGTTCAGAGTGTAGGGACCAGCTGGCACAATATTCATTAACTCGTCCCATTGTACCAGCACCCGTTAAGACTCAGAAAAGTTACCAGAAATGTATGCATTCAACCCATGATAATGGCTTTTTGCAGTGCGTTGCTTGGCTCGCACTCACGCCAGAATGAAGGAATGCTCGATAGATCAGGCCATATCACCGTTATAATTTAGATGTGGCGAAATACAATTATATTTGTATTGGTGTGTTCTTGCTGAAATTAAAGTTAGACAGAAGGTCCGATTGCCACGATGCATTCTTTTTAATTTGACACCAAAACAAGCAAGACGCATGTTTTGAGTGCGCATAAGTCTTACTAATTAAAAGTGCAGGGGCTGTACACAGCTTCGGCTTGTTCAGGGCATATTGAGCCCAACGAATTTCAAGTGTACAGTGTTCATAATTCCACGCTCAGAAGTTTTCGCCATCAGGTGATATTCGTTATAAATTAATTGAGTGCGTAATTCTTAATAAACCCCTATTCAGTGGGAACAATCTTATTTAGCTATCGGCCAGCCATTGCGCAACCACGCCTTCGTGTATTCTTATATATATACACATACAAATTCAGCGCGGCTGGTGGGTCATAGCCAACTTGGAAATTTTCAAAGCATACGGCCCAAGGGAGCGACAGCCCTACGGGAGTGGAGAAGGTCAAGAGGACTTAAGATTTCTGTGGGGTCGGTACAAACAAAGACTACGGCAACACCAGTACATTGCGGCTGAGCCTGCACCCCGCACTTATCCAATTGTGACCAAGCTACCTCCTGGTCGAACTTACCGTTCCAGCCCGATGAACGGAGTGTCGCTGGCAAGGAATTGAACCGATTAGGTGTCCGCATACCAAGATCAAATACAAATTTCCAAGGGAATGACCTCAAGGAGTTCGCACTTTGTGTGAGCGTAAACGTGTTCGGTTGGATTTCTTTTGTGTACCCTAGTCGATCTAAGTTCTCATGAATTAGTATTTTTAAACCATTTTCGCTTTGCTTAAATGAAATTATAATAATATAAAAGCGACTGTCTTAGAAACTTCCTTTCTTTGGCAAAACAATAGAGCCAAGCTATTTTGTAATTTTGAAACATAACCTTTTAAAATATGTTGCTAACGTAAGAATGTTAAACTTAAAGTAAACTGAAATCTATGTGCCATGAGAATTAGGCAACGAGTGTACGGTATATCGCAAATTATATGTGAATAGATTAACTAATGTAAATTGCTCCGCAGATATTACCACAATGCTAACGATAAACCCAACGTACGCATCGATGGATTTATTTGTTTCAATTTGTGAGTATGCAATGGCCACATAAGCCAGCAGAATGTTTGAAGTATAAAATGATGATTGTAAATCGGCGAGCCTTCAGCACTACCCGATATAGGAATCTCATGTAATTTGAATGTACCGTCTCCAAAGCCCATTATCAGTTGCCAGGCAGTATGATTTTTGTGTTTTTAATTATCTCATAGAGTTATAATCAGTTATATAGTTTATCTTGTAGCCATGATACAGTTTTTACTGATCGTTAGTGCTTTCCGCATAAACATGTCCTATACGAAACAAATAGGCAATAAATAATATGAAAATCGAAATTAATATGTTTAACTAAAAACTTTCGTGGCTCGTCGCCAGAACCTTAAGAAATTAAAAATGTGCAAACCAGTAAATTAATGAACAAAGGGGTGGCCGTGATATTCGCCGTGCCACCAAGGTAGGGTGGGTACAGACCGTGGGGTAAATTAACATCCTTGTTACCCCACAACCAAATCAAACGTCTACGCCGCCAACGACTGACATAATACCGGTTACCGTTCCCAATTTCGACTTTTCTTTGAACTTGTAGTTTTATCTTTGTGAAAGTGCACTTATCATTGTGCTACTGTGTAGCATAGCAGGATGAAGTAAGAACCCATACCCCATCCGACGACTTAAGTCTAAAGAAGAAGGCTAGAAGTGCACGACTTCTGATTCCGCTATTCACAAGTAGGCGAGCTAATATCTATCTCCTCCTACATAATTGGCGCCCAGACGTGGGGCCGAACTGATTTTTTTGTTAACATGCAGAAAGTCAATTAGTCTCACGGAAATGATTCTTCTTATACATCCAAATTTACTTAACCCTTTTGTATTTTCAAAATGCGTTTAAGTTTCTCGACTTGAAGTTAAGAGGATAGGGAAATCTAACTCTTGGAATTGCTACGTCAATTCGATTCTATATGCGGATTGGTCGACCAGAGAACGAACCCATCTCACAACATTGACGTTAACGTCCTGAAATGAAGCCCATTCAAAGTAAAGAGTAGAATCTTACTATATGTAGTTTGTCTTTCAGATTTTCGTATCTCGGATTCGCATTTGGAGTTGCAAGCACCTAGAGAAGCGTTTGGGAGCTTGACCAATGCATCTGACAGGTTCAGATCAATAAATAGATAAGCCTATCAGTCAGTCCGACGACGGTAAAGAGTTTCAATTATTGTTTTGCACATTATTTTCTTTCATTTGGGGAAAGTGACGAACCTAAGTTTATACTCCAAAATTCGAAATTTGTTAAAAACAGTAAAAAAAAGAAAAGATGGCAGTCCACCGTAGTTGTGAAGATTTAGTTACCGCTCTTCAGGAGCAAGAATCTTTTTGCGGAATTTGCTATGAAATTATTTCTCTTAATGTTCTCATGGCAGTGTCACCTTGCAAGCACAAATTCCACCATCGTTGTATTACAGAGGCACTGCAAAGTGCAAATAGTTGTCCTGTTTGCAAACAAGACTGCATGGCACAACAATTGTCACAGAACGTGCGCAGTAGAAGTGAAACTCGGGGTAAATGGAATAGTCTACGGAGAGGAATGTCGATTAGAAATACTAATAGAAGTCTTATGGCAAATAATAGCGACAACGCTGCCACTGGCAATAGATCAGTAAATATTTCGTGTGAACAGGAACCAGCCGAGATTACCAAAATCGTTCAAGAGGCTGTGCAATATCAACAGCAAGTACTGCTGCAACAATTGACGGCCTTGATTCAAACTCAGCTATCCACGAGTCAGGTTAGGAGTTCGGACTCTAATGACTCAACGGGACAGGCTGAACCATCCGGTCAATTGGCCAGAGCTCAAGTAGCAGGGCAGACTACTGATATTGATCACAGTAGTCGAAACACCACCAGTCGCGGTCCCATCCCACCTGAGAAAGTTGGTAATATTATCCAAGGCTG
Source organism: Drosophila virilis (assembly GCF_030788295.1). NCBI lineage: Eukaryota > Metazoa > Arthropoda > Insecta > Diptera > Drosophilidae > Drosophila > Drosophila virilis. Next base: position 35,576,711 of record NC_091544.1, read on the forward strand.
GCGTGTCAAATTTGAAGGTTCCAAAGAAGGTCTCCTGACTGAAGAATTCCTCTACAGGATTCGCGCGTTAACTAAGCAGAATTTGCAAGAAGATTATAGCCTGTTATGAGACCATTTGCATCTTCTTTTTGGGGGCAAAGCAAACGACTGGTATTGGAAATTCGACCAAGCCAATCCAAGCTTCACATGGGAACAGTTTTGTGTTGATTTTCGTAAGAAATTCGAAGACAGCGATACCGATATGGATATCTGGGAATTGATTAACTCCAGACGGCAAGGAGAGAGGGAACCCTTTGAATTCTCTGTGGAAAAATTAGTAGGGAGGTTGCATAATTAAATTTCCGAGCTTTCGATAGTCCGACTCTTAATTCGGAATGCGAAAACTTTGCTTATATGAGCTTATGCACCTGGGCACTGGCACACTATCCCGTTTGAGAGAGGAAATACGCACCCATGAGCAGTTCTGTAGGCAGCAGAAGCTGCCAGTCCAAAAGAATAGTTTTCCGTATCGCACCGGCGTTTCGGAATTGGATGATTCAGCGGAGGTGTCTGCTATTCAGCGAAAGCCGATAAAGTGTTGGAATTGTGGCCATCCAGGTCACCGGTTTGATGATTGTCTGGAGCCACGCACTATATTTTGCTATGGATGCGGGGCCAAGGACACGTTTAAGCCAAAATGCTCAGAATGTAACCCTTCGGGAAACGCACTGAAGGATGCACAGAAGAGAGATTTTCTGTCCCATCCAAGGCAGTAAAACTCGATGATTCTTCGAAGTCTGAAGTCGACGCCGATTCAGACTATAGCTGACAGGGCTTTCAAAGTAACCTTGTCGGTCAAGCTAAGCCAACTAATAATTTTTGTCTACCTTACCACATTCGGCTAGCGCAGTACATGGCTGCTCGAAATCGAATCTTTGGAGAAGTTAGTCAATTTAGGCAATTCAAACCACCTAAACGTTCTACTTTGCGAATGCGATCATTCTGGAAAGAGATCTGTTCCAGTCGCGAGAAACTTGTGTCTTCAATTCTGCACTGTTCTGACAATCGTATTTTCACCCAGATTTGCGAAGAAGGTCATGATTATGTCGCTTTACTAGATTCCGGCGCTACGATTAGTTGCATAGGCGCTAAGGCTGCGGAACAGTTAGTGACGCATCCAAATGTCAAGAGATGTTCAGGTCGTATTCGAACCGCAAACAATTCAGAGTGTCTAGTAGTGGGTCGTCTTCTGTCAAACGTGACATATCGAGGCATCACTAAAGTAATCGACTTTTACATAATACCTGACCTCAAGCAAATGGTATATCTTGGCGTTGATTTTTGGAAAGATTTTGGTTTGTTGAGTAAGATAATGGACAATAGCAGGGACATACAAGAACTTGATGTTGGTAGAGATGATGAAGAGATACCGAAGGTACACATTTTGAACGAATATCAACAACAAATACTAATGAATGCTATATGCAAGATACCATCCTTCGAAAAGGAAGGACTAGGGCGCACTGATTTGATCGAACATAAAATCGATATTGGCAACTACACCCCCATTAAACAGCGACATTTGACAGTCTCTCCAGCTAAGGAGAAAGACATGTTTGCAGAAATTGAGCATATGTTGGCTCTAGGAGTCATTGAGGAGTCCAAAAGTCCATGGAGCAGCAACTGTGTTCTGGTTAAAAAAGGAGCAAAAGTTCGTCTATGTTTGGATTCTAGGGAAGTCAATAAATTCACTCGAAAAGTTGCATATCCGCTTCCGCATATCGACGGGATCCTAAGCAGACTTCCTCCTGCTCGTTTCATTACGGGGCTAGATATGAAGCATGCATTTTGGCAGATTCCTTTAGAAGAAAAGTCTCGCGAATATACGGCGTTCACGATCCCGAACCGTCCGGTGTATCAGTACAGGGTGATGCCGTTCGGATTGTGCAACGCCGCGCAGACGCTATGTCGTTTAATGGATCGTGTCATTCCGCCTCACCTTCGAACAAGAGTTTTCGTCTACTTAGACGATCTGCTTTTTCTGTCTGATGATTTCGAGTCTCACATTAGTCTCCTAACCGAAGTGGCTGTGTTTTAGAAAATCGAACTTGACCATCAACATTGCTAAATCAAAATTTTGCATGAAAGAGATTAAGTATCTAGGGTTCATTATCAGTTATGGAAATTTGCGTACTGATCCTGATAAGATCAGCGCTATTCAGAGCTTTCCAGTTCCCTCGACAGTAAAACAGCTGCGAAGATTTTTGGGACTTTCGGGATGGTACCGACGATTCGTAGAGAACTATGCTAGTGTTAGCGAGCCGCTAACTGATTTATTGAGAAAAAGCAAGCCTTTCGTTTGGAATAGTTCAGCTCAGCACGCATTTGACCACCGAACTTCTCCAAGCCATTTTTGTTGATGTGTGATGCAAGTCTACATGGACTTGGTTGCGTTTTAGCTCAAGAAAGCGATGATGGCTCGGAGATGCCCATAGCATATATGTCGGTGAAGTTGTCGAAAGCGCAGCGAAACAATAAAGTGACAGAACTAGAGTGCTTGGCGGTGATTAAAGGCATCCAAAAGTTTAGAGCGTACATAGAAGGACAAGACTTTACGGTCATTATCGATCATGCATCGTTGTTATGGTTAATGAGACAGAAAGATCTTTCTGGCCGTCTAGCGCGATGGTCCATTCGTCTGCAAGGATTTTCATTTTTGATTAAACATCGCAAGGGCTCGCAAAACATCGTCGCCGACACCTTATCGAGACGCGATGAAGATGCGGTCGATGAGCTTTCAGATCTTGGTCCGATCGTAGATTTATCGTCTGTTGAATTCAAATCGCAGGAGTACATTAAATTGATGGAACAAATCGAGGAAAATCAATCGAGGTTACCAAATCTAAAAATAGTAGAGAAGTTCGAATATAAACGACTAGAACATGCGAAAGGAGATGAAGCTCAAGAATCGGGCTCATGGAAACTTTGGATAACCTCTGGACTAGTGGCTGACGTTTTACAGCGTGCACATGATCTTCCAGATGCAACACACCGCGGAACTGGCAAAATGATTGAATGTCTCAAACGATTTCTCTTTTGGCCAGGAATGGTTTCGCAAATCAGAAGCTATGTGTCAAAATGTTCAGTTTGTCGTTCTACTAAAAACCCAAATAGTGTTTTGACACCGCCTATGGGTAAACCGATGTCGTCTGAGAGACCCTTTCAGAAACTGTATATAGATTTATTGGGGCCATACCTTCGCTCCAAGAATGGAAATATTGGGCTCCTGATTGTGGTTGATCACAACACTAAATTTCACTTTTGCACCCTTTGAAAAAGTTTATTGCTCCTCAGATTTGTACATATTTGGAACAGTTTATATTTTACACTTTCGGAGTTCCTGAAACTGTGCTGACGGATAACGGATCGCAGTTTAAGTCCGGATATTTTAAGGCATTCTTGACTCGGTTTGGTGTCTCGCAACTTTGTATGGCTATACATTCGCCACAAGCCAACGCAAGTGAGCGTCTTAATCGGTCGGTTTTGGCAGCTATTCGAGTGTACATAGGTACGGATCACTCAAGTTTGGACCTATATCTTGATGAGATAAGCGGTTCCTTAAGAGCATCCATACACCGTAGCACTGGTTACTCGCCATACTTCTTATGCTTCGGCCAGAATATGATCCTAGACGGTCGCGACTTCGCACTTTTACGTAAACTGAATCTGGTGAGCGACGATACCATTTTAAATCGGACTGATCTGATGAAGAGAAATCGAAGATAGCCCATGATACAAATGCTTGCAAATATAACTTGCGAAGTCGCGTTAAAGAACTTAGGGTTGGAGATAGTGTATACGCGAGGAATTTTGCCCAGAGCGATGCCAAAAAAGAAATTCAAATTAGCACCTGTACCTCATAGAGCCACAGTTGTTCGAAAGCATGGTCAGTCTTATTATGAATTAGGAAATGAGTCCGGAAAAATTGTAGGCGTGTATCATCTTAAGGATATACAAACTTGAGTCCGGATTACCAGCTGCTCTTTTTTCAGTTAACGTCCTCTAAAGAAAATCTTAGCCACCGTAACTGCGTTGTAGGGACCAACTGGCACAATATTGATTAACTCGTCCCATTGTACCAGCACCCGTTAAGAGTCAGAAAAGTTACTAGAAATGTAATTATTAATCCCATGATACTCGCTTTTTGCTTTTACGTGATGCTGCAAAATGCGATATCTCAGCGACGGTGCGTTGCTTCGCTCGCACTCACGCGAGAATGAAGGAATGCTCGATGGATCAGGCCATATCACCGTTATAATTTAGATGTGGTGAAATACAATTGTATTTGTATTGATGTGTTCTTGCTGAAATTGAAGTCAGACAGAAGGTCCGATTGCCACGATGCATTTTTTTTAATTTGACAGCAAAACAAGCAAGACGCATGTTTTGAGTGCGCATAAGTCTTACTAATTAAAAGTGCAGGGGCTGTACACAGCTTCGGCTTGTTCAGGGCATATTGAGCCCAACGAATTTCAAGTGTACAGTGTTCATAATTCCACGCTCAGAAGTTTTCGCCATCAGGTGATATTCGTTATAAATTAATTGAGTGCGTAATTCTTAATAAACCCCTATTCAGTGGGAACAATCTTATTTAGCTATCGGCCAGCCATTGCGCAACCACGCCTTCGTGTATTCTTATATATATACACATACAAATTCAGCGCGGCTGGTGGGTCATAGCCAACTTGGAAATTTTCAAAGCATACGGCCCAAGGGAGCGACAGCCCTACGGGAGTGGAGAAGGTCAAGAGGACTTAAGATTTCTGTGGGGTCGGTACAAACAAAGACTACGGCAACACCAGTACATTGCGGCTGAGCCTGCACCCCGCACTTATCCAATTGTGACCAAGCTACCTCCTGGTCGAACTTACCGTTCCAGCCCGATGAACGGAGTGTCGCTGGCAAGGAATTGAACCGATTAGGTGTCCGCATACCAAGATCAAATACAAATTTCCAAGGGAATGACCTCAAGGAGTTCGCACTTTGTGTGAGCGTAAACGTGTTCGGTTGGATTTCTTTTGTGTACCCTAGTCGATCTAAGTTCTCATGAATTAGTATTTTTAAACCATTTTCGCTTTGCTTAAATGAAATTATAATAATATAAAAGCGACTGTCTTAGAAACTTCCTTTCTTTGGCAAAACAATAGAGCCAAGCTATTTTGTAATTTTGAAACATAACCTTTTAAAATATGTTGCTAACGTAAGAATGTTAAACTTAAAATAAACTGAAAATTATGTCCCATGAGAATTAGGCGACGAGTGTACGGTATATCGCAAATTATATGTAAATAGATTAACTAATGTAAATTGCTCCGCAGATATTACCACAATGCTAACGATGGGCCCAACGTACGCATCGATGGATTTATTTGTTTCAATTTGTGAGTATGCAATGGCCACATAAGCCAGCAGAATGTTTGAAGTATAAAATGATAATTGTAAATCGGCGAGCCTTCAGCACTACCCGATATAGGAATCTCATGTAATTTGAATGTACCGTCTCCAAAGCAGATTATCAGTTGCCAGGCAGTATGATTTTTGTGTTTTTAATTATCTTATAGAGCTATAATCAGTTATGTAGTTTATCTTGTAGCCATGATACAGTTTTGACTGATCGTTAGTGCTTTCCGCATAAACATGTCCTATACGAAACAAATAGGCAATAAATAATATGAAAATCGAAATTAATATGTTTAACTAAAAACTTTCGTGGTTCGTCGCCAGAAGCTTAAGAAATTAAAAATGTCCAAACCAGTAAATTAATAAACAAAGGGGTGGCCGTGACATTCGCCGTGGCACCAAGGTAGGGTGGGTACAGACCGTGGGGTAAATTAACAACCGTGTTACCCCACAACCAAATCAAACGTCTGAGCCGCCAACGACTGACATAATACCGGTTACCGTTCCCAATTTCAACTTTTCTTTGAACTTGTAATTTTATCTTTGTGAGAGTGCACTTATCATTGTGCTAGTGTGTAGCATAGCAGGATGAAGAAAGAACCCATACCCCATCCGACGAGCTAAGTCTAAAGAAGAAGGCTAGAAGTGCACGACTTCTGATTCCGCTATGCACAAGAAGGCGAGATAATATCTATCTCCTCAGTACGCTCACGCTACAAGAGCCAGATCGGTATTAGTCAGGATAATGTCAACTGATCCTGCACGGCCAACTTAATGGTAACGGACAACAAGCGTTTCTCAAGGCCTTGCAATGGCTTTAACGGGGCGGGGGCAAGCGCAGCATTAGCCCAGCATCCGTTTCCACTCGATTTCAATCGGACTACTAAGGTGCTGGAATACTGCGGCCTGTCAGCCCGGTTTCGTCGGATATGTAAATGGATTCCAGTATGCCGTAATTGAGATCTTACTGGGCTGGGGTCTCAATGGATCCTATGGAATCCTCTGTGCTCGTCAAATAAGTGGCGCGTGTTTGTCCTGTAGAGCGTCCCACATTGGCTACAAGTTTCCCCGTAGCGTTTGCTGGGAGTTATGCCGACTCGGCCCCCAGAGCCCAGTTTGTGGGTACGCCGCCGGAGCGGCACACACTGCTGAACACCGGGACCGAGCACACCTTCACCAAGGCAGAACGCGGCTCAATTATTGACCTGACGTTTGCCAGCCCCTCAAGAGCAAGACGGGCCACTTGGGAGGTGTCCCAGCTGTATACGCATAATGACCATCAGCCCATTGTCAGCAATACTGATGGTGGACAGCTAAGCCCGACACGCAGAACACACCACATCGCTTGGGACCCTGAGACGCTCAATAAAGAGGCACTCTTAGCGGTTTTTGAACCCACCGCAATCGCTGGAAACGCAAAACAGCTCGCTAACGTCCTAACATGGGAGATGCAACGAGCCTGCGATACAGCGATGGCGAGGAAAAAGATAGGAGGTAACAAGCACAAGCCAGTCCGATGGTGGAATGGCGAAATAGAGGATGCGCGTAAAAGGTGCCACACAGCAAGACGCATATACCAGCGCGCAGAAAGGCGAGCGCAAGGGGAAACAGCAAACCTGGCCCTGGAACACGAATCCGAAGAAGCTCGCGAAGCCTACGTCTCCTGGCGAGCTATGCTCACCAAGGCTATCAAGCGAAGCAAGCGGCAATGCTGGATGCAACTCTGCGACGAAGCCGACACTCAGCCCGTCGGACAAGCCTACAAAGCAGTAATTGGAAAACTCGCAAGAGGACCCGCACCGACCTGAACAGAGCATCTAAAGCAGATAGTGGAGACATTGTTCCCGCACCGGATAGAGCCACGCCACAACCCTCCAGCTCCGGCACGTGGGTGGTGCCTTCCATCGACACAGAAGACATAAGTGCCGTGCTAAAGCGCATAAAATCAAATAAAGGGCCACGACCCGACGGCACACACAGTCGTAAATGTGTTTAACCGATGCATTGCAGAGAAAACTTTTTCAACGTGCTGGGAATTGCGGAGACAGGTCCTTATCCCTAAAGCTGGATAAGACGCTCAGGACCCCTCTGCTTACAGACCACTTTGCATGCTGGACTCCACGGGCAAGCTCTTCGAGTGCATCATCTGCGATCGACTGGAGAAGGAGATCGCTGATCGCTACGGACTCTCAGATCAGCAGTTCGGCGTCCGTAAACGGAAAAGCACTGTCGACGCTATCAAGTTGGTAGCGCTCACAGCACGGAAGGCCATAAAAGGCACGGCGGATCCAAAAATTATTGCCTTGTGACAACGCTAGACATAAACAAGGCTTTTAACTCGGCAAGCTGGCCAAAAATACTCCTGGCACTCTCCAAGCTGCAAATCTCCGTGTACCTCATCAGTCTTGTTACCGGATAATTCAAGGACCGGGTACTCATATACGACACGACTGATGAACGACACAAGTACACCATTACTAGGGACGTTCCTTAAGCATCGGTGATTGGACCCTTGCTTTGGAATGTGATGTTTGACGGAGTGCTGCGACTTGCCCTACCACCTGGCTGCAGCATAGTAGACTTCGCAGACGACATTGCAATCGTCACGGTGGCGTAAAAGAAAGTGTAGGTGAAGACAAAAACCAATGAAGAAACCCACAAGGTGACTATGTGGATTGTAGAAATGGCCTCAACTTAGCTGCGCAAAAAACAGAGGCAGTTCTTATCAGCAGCCGGAAGCAAGTGGAAACCGTTAACATCACAGTAGACGGCACTGAAGTAGCTTCCAAGCTCTCTATAAAATATCTAGGTGTCTTGCTGGGTCACAGGCTCAGCTTCAAGCACCATCTTAAGTACGCAGGTGAAAAGGCGAGTAGAGCTATAAATGCACTATCTGGCATAATGGAGAACACTGGAGGCCCTAGACAGCGCAGCAGACGGCTGATCTGCAACGTGGTCCAGTCGATGCTCCTCTACGCGTCATCGATCTGGGGACCAGCAAAGAGGATCCCGGACCGTAACACTCTGCCGGCAGACAACACTAGAAGAATGGCAAGCATGATGGGCGTCTTCCACCAATGGCAGCTGGACTAACCGCATAGTCCCGGACCTATGGCCATGGGTAAGCTGGAAGTACGGAAAAACCGACTTCTACTTCACCCAGCTACTGACATGGATGTCTTAAATCCCATCTCTTTAGGTTTAGGCATGAGACGGATCCGTTTTGCACACATTGTGCGTGGACCATTGGGGGCGCAGAACACGTATTTTTTGTCTATCCCAGATTTTCTGTTGAACGGGAAGAGCTAAGCCAAAGTATTGGGAGAAATTTTACTGTCACTGACTTAATAGATATCCTACTTAGCTCTCAAAACAATTGGGCTGCAGAAATTATCAAATCCTTTCGCCGCGCTAAAAGACAGCGCAAGTTCTAACTCTAGATAAGATCCTAGAAGAGGCTTTCATGCCATCTCCCCCTCGCGAGGTAATACCTAGCGGTCGTTGCACGAGATGGAAACGGAGAGTAGGCGGTGGGTTTAGTGGGTTAAAGGTCCACACTTTTCGGCTTTAAATGCTATCCACCCTATTAAAAAAAAAATAATAATAACGCGCACACACAGTTGACGCGTGGCAAGCGGCCCAGAGAATACTACCACAGCTATTCATTCCCTGCCGTATGAGGTGACTGAATTAACACGGGGATATAATTGCCCGGAGAGGTCCCTCTAGTAGGCGAAAAGATTCTGACTGCCAATAAACTTGCAATGGACAGATCGATTCCGTTCCTGGGCAATTAAAGCAACTCGTGACCTCCGGCAGTGGCCAGGCATCCCCTGAATAAGCCGTTTACACCCGTGACGCGCCTAGCTAACACGAGAAGGCGGCTAAGACTGAGACCAGTAACGTCTTAGGCTGCCAATTCTGAACAAATCCATACGACTAGACGACCCCTGGGCTGACGGTTGACAGTATTCCAGCATCTCAGTAAGCGGAGTGAAACCTGGCCGAAATGAATGCTAGGTTAAAGCTATTACCGCCTCCGTCTCGTTAAGACATGGCAAATCTCCTAGCACGCTCCTCGAATCGTCCCCATTTAGTTGGCCGTATAGGTTCATATGTAATATTCCTGATGAACGCGGATCTGGCTCTAAGCACTCGACCCCGTGAAGGCGGGTGTTGGCTTCACTGCTTGCAAAGACAACCATGAGATCTAAACGCGACTGTTCAACGACCAAGGACAACAGCTTAGGAGTTGGGACGCGAAAAAAAATATTAGTAGAACAAAACCCCCACAAGCAAAGGAGAGCTGTGATGCTTTTGCAAAGACGGACGCCCCAAACAAAACGAATCCAACGACCAGTGGGTAGCCAGGCTACCGTAACAACGATTCAGAAGACACCGAGCCCCAAAGCGGATGGTGACAAGTGGAAAATAGGAGGTCACCCGGAAAAAAAGCGCAGGGGATTGCTCAAGGAAAAGGCGCGACCGGATTCTATATTCATCTTGGCAAAAAGCGAAGCGAGCTACGCAGATATACTAAGGAAAGCTTAAGCGGACGAGAAACTGGACGAGCTAGGAAAAGCGGTGACAAGAAAAAGGAGGAAACAAAAAGGAGATCTACTACTTTAGCTAAACAACCTGAGAGAGAATACCACAGCATTTGGAAGCCTGGTAGGCAAAACGCTAGGCGAAACGCTAGGCGAAAATGCAGAGGTCCGGACGCTGTCCCACCGAGTGTCCGTTGAGTGCAAGGTCCTGGATGAGATCACGATCAGGGGGATATCTGGAAAGCGCTGAGGCGCTGAATCTCAAGCACTGCGAGGCTGCTCAGGCCCTGCTGACGCAGTCAATACAGGAGAGAAATACGGACATCGCAATTATCTGTGAGCCATACATGCCTATCGCTGGAAGTGGTTGGGTGGCAAGTAAATGTGGAAAAGCGGCCATTTGGTCCCTTAAATCACAGTTGCTACGCAACCGCAAGACGGGAACTGAGGCGATTTCAGATTATGCTGAAGGAAATATCAGAAGACGCTCGCAACAGAGCTCCCGTTATCATAGCCGGAGACTTCAACGCCTGGGCCGTGGAATGGGGAAGCAAGGAAACCAACGCGAAAGGGACCATCCTACTAAATGAGTTCACTTACTGCATGGCCGATAGAGGTTCTATTATAGACCTCACCCAGCTCAGCAGCTCACTTTATAGTGTAACCACACGGAAAGTCAGCAATGAATTTACATTCAGCGACCCCCAAGCAGTACATTTCGAGATCCACGGGAGAGGACGGAGAAAACAGCACCCCAAAACAAAGGGCCCCAAATGGGAGGACAACGGCCTAGACGAGGAAACCTACACGGACGCCTTACGTCATGCTCAATGGACTTGGGTCACGGAGTTAGCAGAAAACATCTCGGATGCGTGCTAGAAGGCGCTCCCAACGTGCCCGAGGCCACCCAGACTTTTCATCTAGGCTGGAAGACCTGCGGCCAGCCAAACGAGACCTCAAGAGAAGCATCAAACAAAGCAAATCCACCTGCTTTCAGAAAATATGCGATGAGGCCGATGAGGCACGGCATACAAGATCGTCACGAATATGATCCGTAGCCAGGGAAATACCCATGTGACCTGCCTACCGCACTTGCCACTATAGTTGAGACACTGTTCCCCCAACACCTACGACTGGAAGTAGCCAACAGCTTACGCAGCACGGAGCTAGTGCAACAGGTGTCGGCAGACGAAGTGTTAGTGGCAAGTAAAAAACCTGGCGACCAAAAGGATCCAGATCATCAAGGTTATCAAGCAAAGCAAGCGGCAATGCTGGATGCAACTCTGCGACGAAGCCGACACTCAACCCTTCGGACAAGCCTACAAAATGGTAAACGGTACAAAACACAAAAGGACCCGCACCGACCTGAGCAGAGCATCTAAAGCAGATAGTGGAGACATTGTTCCCGCACCAGATAGAGCCACGTCACAACCCTCCAGCCGTAGGCAAGCCGGCAAGCTGGCCAAAAATACTCCTGGCACTCTCCAAGCTGCAAATCTCCGTGTACCTCAGCAGTCTTGTTACCGGATAATTCAAGGACCGGGTATTCATATACGACACGACTGATGAACGACACAAGTACACCATTACTAGGGACGTTCCTTAAGCATCGGTGATTGGACCCTTGCTTTGGAATGTAATGTTTGACGGAGTGCTCCGACTTGCCCTACCACCTGGCTGCAGCATAGTAGACTTCGCAGACGACATTGCAATCGTCACGGTGGCGTAAAAGAAAGTGTAGGTGAAGACAAAAACCAATGAAGAAACCCACAAGGTGACTATGTGGATTGTAGAAATGGCCTCAACTTAGCTGCGCAAAAACCAGAGGCAGTTCTTATCAGCAGCCGGAAGCAAGTGGAAACCGTCAACATCACAGTAGACGGTACTGAAGTAGCTTCCAAGCTCTCTATAAAATATCTAGGTGTCTTGCTGGGTCACAGGCTCAGCTTCAAGCACCATCTTAAGTACGCAGGTGAAAAGGCGAGTAGAGCTATAAATGCACTATCTGGCATAATGGAGAACACTGGAGGCCCTAGACAGCGCAGCAGACGACTGATCTGCAACGTGGTCCAGTCGATGCTCCTCTACGCGTCATCGATCTGGGGACCAGCAATGAGGATCCCGGACCGTAACACTCTGCCGGCAGACAACACTAGAAGAATGGCAAGCATTAATGGCAGCTGGACTAATCGCATAGTCCCGGACCTATGGCCGTGGGTAAGCTGGAAGTACGGAAAAACCGACTTCTACTTGACCCAGCTACTGACAGGACATGGATGTTTTAAATCCCATCTCTGTAAGTGTAGGCATGAGACGGATCCGTTTTGCACACACTGTGCGCGGACCATAGGGGGCGCAGAACACGTATTTTTTGTCTATCCCAGATTTTCTGTTGAACGGGAAGAGCTAAGCCAAAGTATTGTGAGAAATTTTACTGTCACTGACTTAATAGATATCCTACTTAGCTCTCAAAACAATTGGGCTGCAGTAACCCACATGGCTGCAGAAATTATCAAATCCTTTCGCCGCGCTATAAAAGGCGGCTAAGACTGAGACCAGTAACGTCTTAGGCTGCCAATTCTGAACAAATCCATACGACTAGACGACCCCTGGGCTGACGGTTGACAGTATTCCAGCATCTCAGTAAGCGGAGTGAAACCTGGCCGAAATGAATGCTAGGTTAATGCTGTTACCGCCTCCGTCTCGTTAAGACATGGCAAATCTCCTAGCACGCTCCTCGAATCGTCCCCATTTAGTTGGCCGTATAGGTTCATATGTAATATTCCTGATGAACGCGGATCTGGCGCTAAGCACCCGACGAACTTTGAGCGTGACCAAACGACGGCAACTCAAAGCAGCTCAGCACTTCGAGAATTCGGGCTAGAGATCTCAAAGGTAGTAGACATGCTCGAAGTCGGTAAGCGGCGCTCCATCCACCTGCCGATGCGAGGCTGCACGACGAAGAAGCCAAGGAGATCATTAGGATGCACCAGTCGTCTCAAACCTCGCCTCTACTCAGGACGAAGATAGACGTCAAGAGGAAGCAGGCCACAGCACGGACGCCCCAAAAAAAGCGAATCCAACGACCAGTGGGTAGCCAGGCTACCGAGCCTCAAAGCGGATGGTGACAAGTGGAAAATAGGAGGTCACCCGGAAAAAAAGCGCAGGGGATTGCTCAAGGAAAAGGCGCGACCGGATTCTATATTCATCTTGGCAAAAAGCGAAGCGAGCTACGCAGATATACTAAGGACGGCTTAAGCGGACGAGAAACTGGGCGAGCTAGGAAAAGCGGTTACAAGAAAAAGGAGGAAACAAAAAGGAGATCTACTATTTTAGCTAAACAACCTGAGAGAGAATACCACAGCATTTGGAAGACTGGTAGGCAAAACGCTAGGCAAAAATGCAGAGGTCCGGACGCTGTCCCACCGAGTGTCCGTTGAATGCAAGGACCTGGATGAGATCACGATCAGGGGGATATCTGGAAAGCGCTGAGGCGCTGAATCTCAACCACTGCGAGGCTGCTCAGGCCCTGCTGACGCAATCAATACAGGAGAGAAATACGGATATCGCAATTATCTGCGAGCCATACATGCCTATCGCTGGAAGTGGTTGGGTGGCAAGTAAATGTGGAAAAGCGGCCATTTGGTCCCTCAAATCACAGTTGCTACGCAACCGCAAGACGGGAACTGAGGCGATTTCAGATTATGCTGAAGGAAATATCAGAAGACGCTCGCAACAGAGCTCCCGTTATCATAGCCGGAGACTTCAACGCCTGGGCCGTGGAATGGGGAAGCAAGGAAACCAAAGCGAAAGGGACCATCCTACTAAATGAGTTCACTTACTGCAAGGCCGATAGAGGTTCTATTATAGAACTCACTCAGCTCAGCAGGTCACTTTATAGTGTAACCACACGGAAAGTCAGCAATGAATTTACATTCAGCGACCCCCAAGCAGTACATTTCGAGATCCACTGGAGAGGACGGAGAAAACAGCACCCCAAAACAAAGGGCCCCAAATGGGAGGACAACGGCCTAGACGAGGAAACCTACACGGACGCCTTACGTCATGCTCAATGGACTTGGGTCACAGAGTTAGCAGAAAACATCTCGGATGCGTGCTAGAAGGCGCTCCCAGCGTGCCCGAGGCCACCCAGACTTTTCATCTAGGCTGGAAGACCTGCGGCCAGCCAAGCGAGACCTCAAGAGAAGCATCAAGCAAAGCAAATCCACCTGCTTTCAGAAAATATGCGATGAGGCCGATGAGGCACGGCATACAAGATCGTCACGAATATGATCCGTACCCAGGGAAATACCCATGTGACCTGCCTACCGCACTTGCCACTATAGTTGAGACACTGTTCCCCCAACACCTACGACTGGAAGTAGCCAACAGCTTACGCAGCACGGAGCTAGTGCAACAGGTGTCGGTAGACGAAGTGATAGTGGAAAGTAAAAAACTAGGCGACCAAAAGGATCCAGATCATCAAGGTTATCAAGCAAAGCAAGCGGCAATGCTGGATGCAACTCTAAGACGAAGCCGACACTCAGCCCTTCGGACAAGCCTACAAAACGGTAAACGGTACAAAACACAAGAGGACCCGCACCGACCTGAGCAGAGTATCTAAAGCAGATAGTGGAGACATTGTTCCCGCACCAGATAGAGCCACGCCACAACCCTCCAGCCGTAGGCACGTCGGTGGTGCCTCCCATCGACACAGAAAACATAAGTGCCGCGCTAAAGCGCATAAAATCAAATAAAGGGCCAGGACCCGACGGCACACACAGTCGTAAATGTGTTGAACCGATGCATTGCAGAGATGACCTCTCCAACGTGCTGGAAGTTGCGGAGACTGGTCCTTATCCCTAAAGCTGGAACAGACGCTCAGGACCCCTCTGCTTACAGGCCACTTTGCATGCTGGACTCCACGGGCAAGCTCTTCGAGTGCATCATCTGCGATCGACTGGAGAAGGACATCGCTGATCGCTACGGTCTCTCAGACCAGCAGTTCGGCGTCTGTAAACAGAAAAGCACAGTCGACGCTATCAAGTTGGTAGCGCTCACAGCACGGAAGGCCATAGAAGGCACGCGATGGCGCGGCGGATCCAAAAATTATTGCCTTGTGACAAGCTTGACATAAACAAGGCTTTTAACTCGGCAAGGTGGCCAAAAATACTCCTGGCACTCTCCAAGCTGCAGATCTCCGTGTACCTCATCAGTCTTGTTACCGGATACTTCAAGGAGCGGGTACTCATCTACGACACGACTGATGAACGACACAAGTACACAGTGACTATGTGGATTTTAGAAAATGGCCTCAACTAAGCTGCGCAAAAAACAGAGGCAGTTCTTATCAGCAGCCGGAAGCAAGTGGAAACTGCCAACATCACAGTGGACGGCACTGAAGTAGCTTCCAAGCTCTCTATAAAATATCTAGGCGTCTTGCTGGATCACAGGCTCAGCTTCAAGCATTATTAAGATGGTGCAGGTGAAAAGGCGAGTAGAGCTATAAATGCACTATCTGGCATAATGGCGAACACTGGAGGCCCTAAACAGCGCAGCAGACGGCTGATCTGCAACGTGGTCCAGTCGATGCTCCTCTACGCGTCATCGATCTGGGGACCAGCAATGAGGATCCCGGACCGTAACACTCTGCCGGCAGACAACACTAGAAGAATGGCAAGCACTATGGGCGTCTTCCCCCAATGGCAGCTGGACTAATCGCATAGTCTCGGACCTACGGCCGTGGGTAAGCAGGAAGTACGGAAAAACCAACTTCTACTTGACCCAGCTACTGACCGGACATGGATGCCTTAAATCCTATCTCTTTATGTTTAGGAATGAGACGGATCCGTTTTGCACACACTGTGCGCGGACCATAGGGGGCGCAGAACACGTATTCTTTGTCTATCCCAGATTTTCTGTTGAACGGGAAGAGCTAAGCCAAAGTATTGTGAGAAATTTTACTGTCACTGACTTAATAGATATCCTACTTAGCTCTCAAAACAATTGGGCTGCAGTAACCCACATGGCTGCAGAAATTATCAAATCCTTGCGCCGCGCTAAAGAAGAAGAGGCTTTCATGCCATCTCCCCCTCGCGTGGTAATACCTAGCGGTCGTTGCACGAGATGGAAACGGAGAGTAGGCGGTGGGTTTAGTGGGTTAAAGGTCCACACTTTTCGGCTTTAAGTGCTATCCACCCTATTAAAAAAAAAAAAACGCACACACACAGTTGACGCGTGGCAAGCGGCCCAGAGAATACTACCACAGCTATTCATTCCCTGCCGTATGAGGCGACTGAATTAACACGGGGACATAATTGCCCGGAGAGGTCCCTCTAGTAGGCAAAAAGATTCTGACTGCCAATAAACTTGCAATGGACAGATCGATTCCGTTCCTGGGCAATTAAAGCAACTCGTGACCTCCGGCAGTGGCCAGGCATCCCCTGAATAAGCCGTTTACACCCGTGACGCGCCTAGCTAACACGAGAAGGCGGCTAAGACTGAGACCAGTAACGTCTTAGGCTGCCAATTCTGAACAAATCCATACGACTAGACGACCCCTGGGCTGACGGTTGACAGTATTCCAGCATCTCAGTAAGCGGAGTGAAACCTGGCCGAAATGAATGCTAGGTTAATGCTGTTACCGCCTCCGTCTCGTTAAGACATGGCAAATCTCCTAGCACGCTCCTCGAATCGTCCCCATTTAGTTGGCCGTATAGGTTCATATGTAATATTCCTGATGAACGCGGATCTGGCTCTAAGCACTCGATCGCGTGAAGGCGGATGTTGGTTTCACTGCTTACAAAGACAACCATGAGATCTAAACGCGACTGTTCAACGACCAAGGACAACAGCTTAGGAGTTGGGACGCGAAAAAAAAATATTAGTAGAACAAAAACCCCACAAGCAAAGGAGAGCTGTGATGCTTCTACATGCCTATCGCTGGAAGTGGTTGGGTGGCAAGTAAATGTGGAAAAGCGGCCATTTGGTCCCTCAAATCACAGTTGCTACGCAACCGCAAGACGGGAACTGAGGCGATTTCAGATTATGCTGAAGGAAATATCAGAAGACGCTCGCAACAGAGCTCCCGTTATCATAGCCGGCGACTTCAACGCCTGGGCCGTGGAATGGGGAAGCAAGGAAACCAAAGCGAAAGGGACCATCCTACTAAATGAGTTCACTTACTGCAAGGCCGATAGAGGTTCTATTATAGACCTCACCCAGCTCAGCAGCTCACTTTATAGTGTAACCACACGGAAAGTCAGCAATGAATTTACATTCAGCGACCCCCAAGCAGTTCATTTCGAGATCCACGGGAGAGGACGGAGAAAACAGCACCCCAAAACAAAGGGCCCCAAATGGGAGGACAACGGCCTACACGAGGAAACCTACACGGACGCCTTACGTCATGCTCAATGGACTTGGGTCACGGAGTTAGCAGAAAACACGGATGCGTGCTAGAAGGCACTCCCAACGTGCCCGAGGCCACCCGGACTTTTCATCTAAGCTGGAAGACCTGCGGCCAGCCAAGCGAGACCTCAAGAGAAGCATTAAACTAAGTAAATCCAGCTGCTTTCAGAAAATGTACGATCAGGCCGATGTGGCACGGCATAGAAGGTCGCCACGAATATGATCCGTAGCCAGGCAACAAACTATGTGACCTGCCTACTGCACTTGCCACTATAGTTGAGACACTGTTCCCCCAACACCTATGACTGGAAGTAGCCAACAGCTTACGCAGCACGGAGCTAGTGCAACAGGTGTCGGTAGACAAAGTGTTAGTGGCAAGCAAAAAACTAGGCGACCAAAAGGATCCAGATCATCAAGGTTATCAAGCAAAGCAAGCGACAATGCTGCATGCAACTCTGCGACGAAGCCGACACTCAGCCCTTCGGACAAGCCTACAAAACGGTAAACGGTACAAAACACAAGAGGACCCGCACCGACCTGAGCAGAGCATCTATAGCAGATAGTGGAGACATTGTTCCCGCACCAGATAGAGCCACGCCCCACCCCTCCAGCCGTAGGCACGTCGGTGGTGCCTCCCATCGACACAGAAAACGACTGATGAACGACACAAGTACACAGTGACTAGATGGATTTTAGAAAATGGCCTCAACTAAGCTGCGCAAAAACAGAGGCAGTTCTTATCAGCAGCCGGAAGCAAGTGGAAACCGCCAACATCACAGTGGACGGCACTGAAGTAGCTTCCAAGCTCTCTATAAAATATCTAGGCGTCTTGCTGGATCACAGGCTCAGCTTCAAGCACCATTAAGATGGTGCAGGTGAAAAGGCGAGTAGAGCTATAAATGCACTATCTGGCATAATGGCGAACACTGGAGGCCCTAGACAACGCAGCAGACGGGTGATCTGCAACGTGGTCCAGTCGATGCTCCTCTACGCGTCATCGATCTGGGGACCAGCAATGAGGATCCCGGACCGTAACACTCTGCCGGCAGACAACACTAGAAGAATGGCAAGCACTATGGGCGTCTTCCCCCAATGGCAGCTGGACTAATCGCATAGTCTCGGACCTACGGCCGTGGGTAAGCAGGAAGTACGGAAAAACCAACTTCTACTTGACCCAGCTACTGACCGGACATGGATGCCTTAAGTCCTATCTCTTTATGTTTAGGAATGAGACGGATCCGTTTTGCACACACTGTGCGCGGACCATAGGGGGCGCAGAACACGTATTTTTTGTCTATCCCAGATTTTCTGTTGAACAGGAAGAGCTAAGCCAAAGTATTGTGAGAAATTTTACTGTCACTGACTTAATAGATATCCTACTTAGCTCTCAAAACAATTGGGCTGCAGTAACCCACATGGCTGCAGAAATTATCAAATCCTTTCGCCGCGCTAAAAGACAGCGCAAGTTCTAACTCTAGATAAGATCCTAGAAGAGGCTTTCATGCCATCTCCCCCTCGCGAGGTAATACCTAGCGGTCGTTGCACGAGATGGAAACGGAGAGTAGGCGGTGGGTTTAGTGGGTTAAAGGTCCACACTTTTCGGCTTTAAATGCTATTAAAAAAAAAAAAAAATAACGCGCACACACACGTTGACGCGTGGCAAGCGGCCCAGAGAATACTACCACAGCTATTCATTCCCTGCCGTATGAGGTGACTGAATTAACACGGGGATATAATTGCCCGGAGAGGTCCCTCTAGTAGGCAAAAAGATTCTGACTGCCAATAAACTTGCAATGGACAGATCGATTCCGTTCCTGGGCAATTAAACCAACTCGTGACCTCCGGCAGTGGCCAGGCATCCCCTGAATAAGCCGTTTACACCCGTGACGCGCCTAGCTAACACGAGAAGGCAGCTAAGACTGAGACCAGTAACGTCTTAGGCTGCCAATTCTGAACAAATCCATACGACTAGACGACCCCTGGGCTGACGGTTGACAGATTCCAGCATCTCAGTAAGCGGAGTGAAACCTGGCCGAAATGAATGCTAGGTTAATGCTGTTACCGCCTCCGTCTCGTTAAGACATGGCAAATCTCCTAGCACGCTCCTCGAATCGTCCCCATTTAGTTGGCCGTATAGGTTCATATGTAATATTCCTGATGAACGCGGATCTGGCTCTAAGCACTCGATCCCGTGAAGGCGGGTGTTGGTTTCACTGCTTACAAAGACAACCATGAGATCTAAACGCGACTGTTCAACGACCAAGGACAACAGCTTAGGAGTTGGGACGCGAAAAAAAATATTAGTAGAACAAAAACCCCACAAGCAAAGGAGAGCTGTGATGCTTTTGCAAAGATCAGCAGAATGGCGAGATCACCACTAGGTGCAACAACAGCCGGCCCTGCAGAGACGAACTTTGAGCGTGACCAAACGACGGCAACTCAAAGCAGCTCAGCACTTCGAGAACTCGGGTTAGAGATCTCAAAGCTAGCAGACATGCTCGAAGTCGGTAAGCGGCGCTCCATCCACCTGCCGATGCGAGGCTGCATAACGAAGAAGCCAAGGAGATCATTAGGATGCACCAGTCGTCCCAAACCTCGCCTCTACTCAGGACGAAGATAGACGTCAAGAGGAAGCAGGCCACAGCACGGACGCCCCAAACAAAGTGAATCCAACGACCAGTGGGTAGCCAGGCTACCGTAACAACGATTCAGAAGACACCGAGCCCCAAAGCGGATGGTGACAAGTGGAAAATAGGAGGTCACCAGATATAGTAAGGAAAGCTTAAGCGGACGAGAAACTGGGCGAGCTAGGAAAAGCGGTTACAAGAATAAGGAGGAAACAAAAAGGAGATCTACTACTTTAGCTAAACAACCTGAGAGAGAATACCACAGCATTTGGAAGCCTGGTAGGCAAAACGCTAGGCGAAAATGCAGAGGTCCGGACGCTGTCCCACCGAGTGTCCGTTGAGTGCAAGGACCTGGATGAGATCACGATCAGGGGGATATCTGGAAAGCGCTGAGGCGCTGGACCTCAACCACTGCGAGGCTGCTCAGGCCCTGCTGACGCAATCAATAGAGGAGAGAAATATGGACGTCGCAATTATCTGCGAGCCATACATGCCTATCGCTGGAAGTGGTTGGGTGGCAAGTAAATGTGGAAAAGCGGCCATTTGGTCCCTCAAATCACAGTTGCTACGCAACCGCAAGACGGGAACTGAGGCGATTTCAGATTATGCTAAAGGAAATATCAGAAGACGCTCGTAACAGAGCTCCCGTTATCATAGCCGGAGACCTTAACGCCTGGGCCGTGGAATGGGGAAGCAAGGAAACCAACGCGACTAGATGAGTTCACTTACTGCAAGGCCGATAGAGGCTCTATTATAGACCTCACCCAGCTCAGCAGCTCACTTTATAGTGTAACCACACGGAAAGTCAGCAATGAATTTACATTCAGCGACCCCCAAGCAGTTCATTTCGAGATCCACGGGAGAGGACGGAGAAAACAGCACCCCAAAACAAAGGGCCCCAAATGGGAGGACAACGGACTAGACGAGGAAACCTACACGGACGCCTTACGTCATGCTCAATGGACTTGGGTCACGGAGTTAGCAGAAAACACGGATGCGTGCTAGAAGGCACTCCCAACGTGCCCGAGGCCACCCGGACTTTTCATCTAAGCTGGAAGACCTGCGGCCAGCCAAGCGAGACCTCAAGAGAAGCATTAAACTAAGTAAATCCAGCTGCTTTCAGAAAATGTACGATCAGGCCGATGTGGCACGGCATAGAAGGTCGCCACGAATATGATCCGTAGCCAGGCAACAAACTATGTGACCTGCCTACTGCACTTGCCACTATAGTTGAGACACTGTTCCCCCAACACCTATGACTGGAAGTAGCCAACAGCTTACGCAGCACGGAGCTAGTGCAACAGTGTTAGTGGCAAGCAAAAAACTAGGCGACCAAAAGGATCCAGATCATCAAGGTTATCAAGCAAAGCAAGCGACAATGCTGCATGCAACTCTGCGACGAAGCCGACACTCAGCCCTTCGGACAAGCCGGTACAAAACACAAGAGGACCCGCACCGACCTGAGCAGAGCATCTATAGCAGATAGTGGAGACATTGTTCCCGCACCAGATAGAGCCACGCCCCACCCCTCCAGCCGTAGGCACGTCGGTGGTGGCTCCCATCGACACAGAAAACGACTGATGAACGACACAAGTATACAGTGACTAAATGGATTTTAGAAAATGGCCTCAACTAAGCTGCGCAAAAAACAGAGGCAGTTCTTATCAGCAGCCGGAAGCAAGTGGAAACCGCCAACATCACAGTGGACGGCACTGAAGTAGCTTCCAAGCTCTCTATAAAATATCTAGGCGTCTTGCTGGATCACAGGCTCAGCTTCAAGCACCATTAAGATGGTGCAGGTGAAAAGGCGAGTAGAGCTATAAATGCACTATCTGGCATAATGGCGAACACTGGAGACCCTAGACAACGCAGCAGACGGGTGATCTGCAACGTGGTCCAGTCGATGCTCCTCTACGCGTCATCGATCTGGGGACCAGCAATGAGGATCCCGGACCGTAACACTCTGCCGGCAGACAACACTAGAAGAATGGCAAGCACTATGGGCGTCTCGGACCTACGGCCGTGGGTAAGCAGGAAGTACGGAAAAACCAACTTCTATTTGACCCAGCTACTGACCGGACATGGATGCCTTAAGTCCTATCTCTTTATGTTTAGGAATGAGACGGATCCGTTTTGCACACACTGTGCGCGGACCATAGGGGGCGCAGAACACGTATTTTTTGTCTATCCCAGATTTTCTGTTGAACGGGAAGAGCTAAGCCAAAGTATTGTGAGAAATTTTACTGTCACTGACTTAATAGATATCCTACTTAGCTCTCAAAACAATTGGGCTGCAGTAACCCACATGGCTGCAGAAATTATCAAATCCTTTCGCCGCGCTAAAAGACAGCGCAAGTTCTAACTCTAGATAAGATCCTAGAAGAGGCTTTCATGCCATCTCCCCCTCGCGAGGTAATACCTAGCGGTCGTTGCACGAGATGGAAACGGAGAGTAGGCGGTGGGTTTAGTGGGTTAAAGGTCCACACTTTTCGGCTTTAAATGCTATTAAAAAAAAAAAAAAATAACGCGCACACACACGTTGACGCGTGGCAAGCGGCCCAGAGAATACTACCACAGCTATTCATTCCCTGCCGTATGAGGTGACTGAATTAACACGGGGATATAATTGCCCGGAGAGGTCCCTCTAGTAGGCAAAAAGATTCTGACTGCCAATAAACTTGCAATGGACAGATCGATTCCGTTCCTGGGCAATTAAAGCAACTCGTGACCTCCGGCAGTGGCCAGGCATCCCCAGAATAAGCCGTTTACACCCGTGACGCGCCTAGCTAACACGAGAAGGCAGCTAAGACTGAGACCAGTAACGTCTTAGGCTGCCAATTCTGAACAAATCCATACGACTAGACGACCACTGGGCTGACGGTTGACAGATTCCAGCATCTCAGTAAGCGGAGTGAAACCTGGCCGAAATGAATGCTAGGTTAATGCTGTTACCGCCTCCGTCTCGTTAAGACATGGCAAATCTCCTAGCACGCTCCTCGAATCGTCCCCATTTAGTTGGCCGTATAGGTTCATATGTAATTTTCCTGATGAACGCGGATCTGGCTCTAAGCACTCGACCCCGTGAAGGCGGGTGTTGGTTTCACTGCTTGCAAAGACAACCATGAGATCTAAACGCGACTGTTCAACGACCAAGGACAACAGCTTAGGAGTTGGGACGCGAAAAAAAAATATTAGTAGAACAAAAACCCCACAAGCAAAGGAGAGCTGTGATGCTTTTGCAAAGATCAGCAGAATGGCGAGATCACCACTAGGTGCAACAACAGCCGGCCCTGCAGAGACGAACTTTGAGCGTGAGCGCTGAGGCGCTGGACCTCAACCACTGCGAGGCAATCAATACAGGAGAGAAATATGGACGTCGCAATTATCTGCGAGCCATACATGCCTATCGCTGGAAGTGGTTGGGTGGCAAGTAAATGTGGAAAAGCGGCCATTTGGTCCCTCAAATCACAGTTGCTACGCAACCGCAAGACGGGAACTGAGGCGATTTCAGATTATGCTAAAGGAAATATCAGAAGACGCTCGTAACAGAGCTCCCGTTATCATAGCCGGAGACCTTAACGCCTGGGCCGTGGAATGGGGAAGCAAGGAAACCAACGCGACTAGAGATAGAGGTTCTATTATAGACCTCACCCAGCTCAGCAGCTCACTTTATAGTCTAACCACACGGAAAGTCAGCAATGAATTTACATTCAGCGACCCCCAAGCAGTTAATTTCGAGATCCACGGGAGAGGACGGAGAAAACAGCACCCCAAAACAAAGGGCCCCAAATGGAAGGACAACGGCCTAGACGAGGAAACCTACACGGACGCCTAACGTCATGCTCAATGGACTTGGGTCACGGAGTTAGCAGAAGACATGGCGCGGCAGCTCTTGCAAAACATCTCGGATCCGTGCTAGAAGGCGCTCCCAACGTGCCCGAGGCCACCCAGACTTTTCATATAGGCTGGAAGACCTGCGGGCAGCCAAGCGAGACCTCAAGAGAAGCATCAAACAAAGCAAATCCACCTGCTTTCAGAAAATATGCGATCCGTAGCCAGGGAAATACCCATGTGACCTGCCTACCGCACTTGCCACTATAGTTGAGACACTGTTCCCCCAACACCCACGACTGGAAGTAGCCAACAGCTTACCAAGCACGGAGTGCAACAGGTGTCGGCAGACGAAGTGTTAGTGGCAAGCAAAAACTAGGCGACCGAAAGGATCCAGATCATCAAGGTTATCAAGCGAAGAAAGCGGCAATACTGGATGCATCTCTGCAACGAAGCCGACACTCAGCCCTTCGGACAAGCCTACAAAACGGTAAAAACAAACGGTAAACGGTACAAAACGCAAGAGGACCCGCACCGACCTGAGCAGAGCATCTAAAGCAGATGGTGGAGACATTGTTCCCGCACCAGATAGAGCCACGCCACAACCCACCAGCCGTAGGAACGTCGGGGGTGCCTCCCATCGACACAGAAGACATAAGTGCGCGCTAAAGCACATAAAATCAAATAAAGGGCCAGGACCCGACGGCACACACAGTCGTAAATGTGTTTAACCGATGCATTGTAGAGAGAACCATTCCACCGTGCTGGAAGTTGCAGAGACAGGTCCTTATCCCTAAAGCTGGAAAATACGCTCTGGACCCCTCTGCCTACAGGCCACTCTGCATGCTGGACCCCACGGGCAAGCTCTTCGAGCGCATCATCTGCGATCGACTGGAGAAGGAGATCGCTGATCGCTACGGACACTCAGACCAGCAGTTCGTCGTCCGTAAACAGAAAAGCACTGTCGACGCTATCAAGTTGGTAGCGGCACGGCACGGAAGGCCATAGAAGGCACGCGATGGCGCGGCGGATCCAAAAAGGATTGCCTTGTGACTACGCTAGACATAAACAAGGCTTTTAACTCGGCAAGCTGGCCAAATATATTTCTGGCACTCGCCAGGCTGTAAGTCTCCGTGTACCTCATCAGTCTTGTTACCGGATACTTCAAGGACCGGGAACTCATATACGACACGACTGATGGACGACGCAAGTACACCATTCCTCAAGGATCGGTGATTGGACCCTTGCTTTGGAACGTGATGTTTGACGGAGTGCTCCGACCTGCCCAACCACCTGGCTGCAGCATAGTAGGCTTCGCAGACGACATTGCAATCGTCACGGTAGGTGAAGAGAAAAACCAATGAAGAAGTCTACAAGGTGACTATGTGGATTGTAGAAATGGCCTCAACTTTGCTGCGTAAAAAACAGAGGCAGTTCTTATCAGCAGCCGGAAGCAAGTGGAAACCGCCAACATCACAGTGGACGGCACTGAAGTAGCTTCCAAGCTCTCTATAAAATATCTAGGCGTCTTGCTGGATCAATGGCTCAGCTTCAAACCCCTTCTTAAATACGCAGCTGCATAGGCGAGTTGAGCTATAAATGCACTATCTGGCATAATGGCGAACACTGGAGGCCCTAGACAGCGCAGCAGACGGCTGATCTGCTACGTGGTCCAGTCGATGCTCCTCTATGCGTCATCGATCTGGGGACCAGCAATGAGGATCCCGCACTGTAATACTCAGCCGGAAGACAACACTAGAAGAATGGCAAGCACGATAGCCTACATTTCAGGTAGAGAGCGTAAGTATCGATTCAAAGGCTTCAATTAGGTATCTGGGGGTCATGTTAGATAATAGGCTTAGCTTTCGACCGCACGTAGAGTACGTAACCCAGAAAGCAGCCAAAATGTAGGCGGCGCTTTCGAAGATGCTACCCAACATAGGGGGACCTAGAGCAGGTAACTCCCCTCGCGAGAATTGTAGCCTCCGCGCATCGGCGGTTGCTAGCCATAAAGGCCTCCGAAGGAAGATGTCAGTTCCCTATAGGCTCAGTGTTTTTCGCACAACTTCTGGATTCTGGACGGTGTCGGACGATGCAGCCACAGTATTGACAGGAATGATGCCAGTAGATATATTGGCCAAGGAAATGGAGAAAAAATATATAGCCCGAATAGCCGCGGGAGACGCCGTCTCGGTGGACGTCATCCGACGATGGGAGACAACAACATCAATGGCAACCCGGCAGAAGAGATAGAACATGGCGAGCAAGGGAAGATAGACACATTAACTTATCCTCAAACTGGAGCAAAGGATTAGAAGACGGAAAGGCAAAATTAACTTCCATCTAACACATTTTTACTAGATACGGCGGGTACAAGAAGTATCTCTGTAGGTTCAGTCACAAGGACACTCCAGAGTGTCCGAACTGCCCAAATCTGGACGAAGACCCGGAACACGTTCTGTACCAATGTTCGAGGTACATAGATATAGTGGGCTCTGTACCTCCACCGGAGGGACTGGTAACGTTCATGTTGGTAGTAGAGGTCAACTAGAGAAATATAAGAAAGCTCATTACAGGCACTCAGAGGGATCTGAGACGATGCGAAAAGAAGCGACGAATAATGGTGACTACCTAAAATAGGCAACCCATCCCCGCGAAGTAATATTTTGCTGATGCAGTCAGCAAATCGTGCATACGGTTGGCCCGGGCTATCAGTATCTTACGAAAGTTTTCACCTCCGTGCCTTAAGTAAAAAGGTATGAGGCGACTAAAATAAAACGGGGATGTAATTGCTCGGAGAGGTCCCTCTAGTAGGCGAAAAGATTCTGACTGCCATTAACCTGGCCATTAAACATGGTCAGATTGATTCCGTTCCTGAGCAATTAAAGCAACTCGTGACCTCCGGCAGTGACCCCTGGGTAGGCGCTGCCCACCCGTGACACGCCTAGCTAATACAAGAAGGCGACTAAGACTGAGACCAGTAACGTCTTAGGTTGCAAACTCTGGACAACCCTACACGACAAGACGACCCCTGAGCTGACGGCTGACAGCATACTAGCATCTCAATAAGCGGAGTGATCTCTGGCCGAAATGACTGCTAGGTTAATGCTGTTACCGCCCCCGTCCCGTTAAAACATGGCAAATCTCCTAGCACGCTCCTCGAATCGTCGCCATTTAGTTGGCAGTATAGGTTCAGATATGATATTCCTGATTAACGCGGATCTAGCTCTGAACACTCGACCCCATGAAGGCGGGTGTCAACCCCCGCATGGCCTCACTGCTTGCAAAGACAGCCATGAGATCTAAACGCGACTGAACAACGACCAAGGACAACGGCCTAGGAGTTGGGACCCAATATAATAAGTACCAATGAAGCCCCACAAATGGAGGAGAGCTGTGATGCTTTTGCAAAGATCAGCAAAATGGCGAGATCACCACTAGGTGTTCCAACAGCCGCCCCGACAGAGACGAACTCGGGAGGGGAGCAAACGACGGCTTACCAGAGCAGCACTACGAGAACTCGGGCAGGAGATCTCAAAGCTGGTAGTCATGCTCGAAGATGGCAAGTGACGCTTCATCCATCAGCCAATGCGAGACTCGATAGAGAGCATCAGAGTGCTCTACGAGCTGGCGTCAATCCAGCTGCACGACGAAGGCGCCAAGGAGATCATCAGGACGCACCAGTCCTCCCAAACATCGCCATTGTTCAGGACGACGATAGACGTCAAGCGGAAGCGAGCCACAGCCGGTAGCCAGGCTACCGTTTTAACGGCGCAGGAGACGACGAGCCCCAAAGCGGATGGCGACAAGTGGAAGGAGGTCACATACAAGAAAAAAAAGGAGGTCACCAGTAAAAACAGCAAGGGATTGCTCAAGGAAAAAAGGCGCGACCGGATGCTATAGTCATCTCGGCAAAAGGCGAAGCGAGCTACTCAGAGATACTGAGAAAAGTTAAAGCGGACGAAAAAATGGGCGAGCTCGGAAAAACGGTGACAAGGAAAAGGAGGACACAAAAAGGAGACCTACTACTCCAGCCTAACCACTCGGTATAGAATACCATAGAATTTGGAAACCTGGTAGGCGAAACGTTAGGCGAAAATGCAGATGTCCGGACGCTGTCCCATCTAGTGACCGTTGAGTGCAAGGACCTGGACGAGATCATCACCAAGGAGGATATCTGTGGGGCGCTGAGGGGTCAAATCCAAATACTGGACATAGCCCCTGAGAATATCACCCTCCGAAAGGCGTACGGCCAAACACAGACGGCGACGATAAAACTGCCAAGGAGAAGCGCGAAGAAGGCCCTTTCAGTAGGTTTTCTGAAAGTGGGCTGGGTCAACCCAAGAATCCGCGAACGGATAAATATCACCAGATGCTTCAGATGCCTCGAGTTTGGACATTTAGCATGACACTGCAAAAGTGATCTAGACAGATCGAATCTGTGCCGACGATGTGGAGGAAAGGACCATCGGGCTAAGGACTGCAAACAAGAGCCACAGTGCATGGTCTGTAAGGAATGTCGACTGCAAACACATTGCCGGCAGCGGCAGATGCCTCGTGTTTGGGAGCGCCCTGGCCAACAGTAAATGAAGTGGACACAGACAAACCTCAACCACTGCGAGGCTGCTCAGGCCCTGCTGACACAATCAATACGGGAGAGAAATACGGACGTCGCAATAATCTGCGAGCCATACAAGCCTATCGCTGGAAGTGGCTGTGTGGCAAGTAAATGTAAAAAGCGCCCATTTGGTCTCTCAAATCACCGGTCCAGGAGGTCAGAGCAGCAAACGACGGATTCGCGAGAGCAAAAATTAATGGAGTCACCATTTACAGTTGCTACGCACCCCCAAGCTGGGAACTGCGGCAATTTCAGACCATGCTGGAAGAGATATCAGAAGACGCTCGCAATAGAGCTCCTCTCGTCATAGCCGGAGACTGGAATGGGGAAGAAAGGAAACTAACGCGAGAGGGACAACCCTGCTCGCTCGACTTGGGCTTTGCAAACGACGGACAGGAGCTCACGTAATGCAAGGCCGGTTGAGGCTCTTTTATAGACCTTACCCTGCTCAGCAGCTCACTTTATAGGCTAACTACATGGAAAGTCAGTAATGAATTCACATTCAGCGACCACCGAGCAGTGCATTCCACATCCAAGGGAGCGGACGGAGAAAACAGCAGCCCAAAACATCAGGCCCCAAATGGAAGGACAACAGCCTAGACGAGGAATAACCTACACGGACTCCTTACGTCATGCGCAATGGACTTGGGCCACGGAGTTAGCAGACGACATGGCGCGGCATGGGAAACATCTCGGATGCGTGCGACTTATCCATGACCAGGAGGATGCCAAACAGAAGAGGAACACCTTTCTGCTAATGGAATGAGCAAATCAGCGACCTAAGAAAGGCCTTTCTGCATGCTAGAAGGCGCTGTCACCGTATCCGAGGCCACTCAGATTTTTCATCTAGGCTGGAAGACCTGCTGGCAGCCAAGCGAAACCTCAAGAGAAGCATCAAACAAAGCAAATCCAGCTGCTTACAGAAAATATACGATGAGGCCGATGGGGCACGGCATACGAGGTCGTCACGAATATGATCCGCATGTGACCTGCCTACCGCACTTGCCACTATAGTTGAGACATTGTTCCCCCAACACCCACGACTGGAAGTAGCCAACCGCTCACTGATGACGAAGCCAGTGCAGCAGGTGTCGGCAGACGACGTATTAGCGGCAAGCAAAAAACTAGGCGACAAAAAGGCTCCAGGACCAGACGGGATGCCAAACAAGGCGCTAAAGTTAGCAATGCTAACGAAACCCGACGCCTTCGCCGAGACATAGAGAGACTAGATGTCTACAAGACGGTGTATTCCCTAAGAGATGGAAGCGACAGAAACTAATCCTTCTACCGAAAGGGGACAATCCAATAGAGGAACCCAATAGAGGAACCCTCGGGATACAGGCCAATCTGCCTACTGGACACGGCGGGAAAGGTGCTGGAAAGGATTGTGTATGACCGACTACTTAGGGTCGTCGAAGAGAAAGAGGCCCTGTCCAAACAGCAATACCGATTGCGCAAGGCAAGGTCTATGGTCGATGCAATTAAGGCGGTGGTAGATATTGCCGCTAAAGCAATAGAGGGAACCAAATGGAGGTGGGGAGACAAGGAGTATTGCGCGGTGATTACGCGGACATCCGCAATGCCTTTAACTCAGCAAGCTGGTCTCGTATACGGGAAGCCTTAGACCGAATAAGGATGCCATCCTCCCTTTTCCGTAAAATATCCTACTACATGTCCGATCGGGTATTGAGTTATGATACGGATGACGGTGCTAGGAGTTACACGGTCTCAGCAGGGGTGCCACAGGGGTCGGTGGTGGGACCACTCCTGTGGAACATAATGTACGACGAGGTGCTCAGAATGCAATTGCCCCAGGGATGCAGAATTATATGATTTGCAGATGACCTAGCTCTAGTAGCGGTGAGCAAAGAAATAGAAGACGTGGAAGCGGCGGCGAATGCAGCCATAAGGATCGTGGCCAGCTGGATGCGTGGAGCTAGCCTGGAGCTGGCAGGCCATAAAACAGAGGCGGTGCTCATCACAATCCGCAAAGTAGTCGAGTTTGCTAGATTTCAGGAAGACAGCGTTAGTATCGAGTCAAAGGCTTCAATTAGGTATCTGGGGGTCATGTTAGACAACAGGCTTAGCTTTCGACTGCACGTAGATTACGTTAGCCAGAAAGCAGCCAAAATGCAGGCGGCCCTTTCGAGGAAGCTACCCAACATTGGAGGACCTAAAGCAGGAAGACGCCTGCTCCTCGCGAGAGTTGTAGCCTCAGTGCTGCTCTATGCTGCACCGATATGGGCTTCAGCGGTTGCAAGCCAGAAAGGCCTCCGAAGGAAGATGTCAATCCCCTATAGACTCAGTGCTCTGCGCACCATTTCTGGACTCCAGACGGTGTCGGACGAGGCAGCCACAGTATTGGCAGGAATGCTGCCAGTAGATATACTGGCCAAGGAAATGGAGAAAATTTACATGGCCCGAATAGCCGCGGGAGACGCTGTCTCAATGGACGTCATCCGGTCAGAGAGAGCAACATCAATGGCAACTTGGCAGGAGAGATGAAACACGGCGAACGAGGGGAGATGGACACATAAACTGACCCCCAATCTGGAGCAATGGATTAGGAGACAGAATGGCGAAATGAACTTCCACCTAACACAGTTTTTCACTGGACACGGCGGGTATAGGAAGTATCTCCATAGGTTCAGGCATGAGGACTCTCCAGAGTGCCCGAACTGCCCAAATCTGGACGAAGACCCGGAACACGTTCTGTACCAATGTTCGAGGTACAGAGAGGTAGTGGGCTCTGTACTTCCACCGGAGGGACTGGTAGCGTTCATGCTGGAAGGAGAGGACAAGTGGAGAAATATAAGCCAGCTCATAATAGGCATCCAGAAGGATCTGAGACGATGCGAAAGATTAGTACATTGGTGCACGCGCAAACACTTCGCATAGGCGAAGGTTTTTGATAGAGTGCGGACGCGTTTGTAAATGCTACGCTCGTAAAATAAACAAATCGGTGGTTTTCCTGAGAAAATTATAGTGGTTAGTGCACGTGCGCAGTGAACTGTGTCATAGGCCTTATACACCAAAAAGTGCGTGGCGGTACTCACTGCGAAGCCCGTGCAGAACTTTCCTGGTGGTGGCGTCTACAGCTCCACGAGCCAGGCGAGGGGAGTAGAGGCGACTCCTTGGCTTGTTTTTTGCGCTATTGTGAGTTTTATCACCCAAGTTTGGTAGCCGTCTCGCGAAGCTATTTGTGCAGTTGGCTGCATTCATTCTAACAACTGTTAGTAGTGTTGGCTAGCGCAGTACACAACCAGCTGATCTGCACAAGCGAACCAACGGCCAAACTGCGCAGTGGAGACAGCAAGCAGGCGATCAGCTCTCCAAGATAACTGGCAGAAAGTACAGCATACTTTCAGGCTAACGCTGTTCTTGCTAGGCAGGTAAGCATTGTTACACGCAGGCATAGAAGTCGGTATCGGTGCTCACTTCAGGCTCCAACGCTAGAAGGAGCAAAAGGTCGAGGAACAGACCAGCTTCCAACCCCCCCGCCGCGGCGGTGCCCATAAAAAACGTGGCTCTGGTGAACGATTCGGAGTGGTATAACTCCCAGCGGTCAAAAGCCTGAGGGAAACTTCTGGCCACCGAGGGACCACTTATCACAAGTCTCAAAATAGTCGAGTTTGCTAAATTGCAGGTAGACAGCGTTAGTATCGAGTCAAAGGCTTCCATTATGTATCTGGGGGTCATGTTAGATATCTGGCTTAGCTTTCCAACGCACCTAGAGTATCTAAGCCAGAAAGCAGCCAAAATGCAGGTGGCCCTTTCGAGGATGCTTCCCAACATAGGAGGACCTAGAGCAAGTAGAGGCCTACTGCTCGCGAGTTTCGTACGAGGTTGAGTTTAATACGAAGGTGATGACAGAATCAGCAAAGCAAAGCACACACACAAATTGGCCAAAATTGACGGGGACATGCCCGTAGAACCCACTCCCAAACTGCGAGCAGTATACCGACGAACCCAGACGGCTGGAGTTCTTCAACCCAAAGAGCTTGCAGAACACATGCTTAAATTAGGATTGGATGGGCAATCTTCCGCATTTGCCATAGAGTCATGCTCAGGAGATGCTTCAAGTGCCTAGAATTTGGGCATATTGCCATCAGGTGTAGTAACCACGATAAAACAGCCAAGTGCTACAACTGCGGTGGAACAGAGCAAGCATCAAAAGCATGTCAAGAGAAGCCAGCGTACATACTATGCACTCGAAAGGGCCAGAAAACCCCGGGACATAACACCCTTAGCAGATCATGTCCATTGTTTGTAAAGGCTGCAAACAAAAAGTTTTGAAAATGAAGCTACTGCTGCTTAATTTAAACCACTGTAGAGTCGCACAGGCTCTACTGACCCAAACAGTCAGCAATGTCTGAACAAGAAATCGAGGCGTCACACAGTGCGTATTAAAAAATGCAAATCTGAAATATGCCAGCTATTATTTAATAGCAGCAATCCCCGACTTGGGAAAACGCGAACAGACTAGCAAGAGAGCTAGATTTCCTCACAGAAGAGGCAAAGCGATTAAAAACACCTTCTCCTCAATACATAATAAAATATATAATAATTACACAAAACGTCTACCGCCAGATAAAAAACAGCTGCACACAACAACAAAGAAGTGCCCTGACAACTGCGCTGAACCATTGTACACCCTGGCCTGTGCGATGACCTGCACCGGCAATGCTGACCGCTTCAAGGCAACCAAATAAAATAAAAAGAATTCAACACGACATCCTTGGCACGACACAGCAGCAGCAGCAGAAGAAGCAGCCTTATTTAAGATTATATTAATATTGTATATAACTGTAATGACGCCCAACAAGGTAAAGTACAACCTAACAAGTAAGAGGTTCTAGTCGGGAGCACCCGACTAGGGGATACCCTGAACCCTCTTCTTCCCACATCAAATGCATATATATATTCTATTTTAGAAGCTATATGTCAAGTTTAGTTACTCTAGATCTTATATTTACCAAAATTCCCCAAAAAACAGTATATCGATATCGATGTTTATTGATTGCTTGGAAACGGAGTGAGTTAGGAGCACCTACATCTTAAATTTAAAGTCTCTAGCTCTTATAAGTTCTGAGGTCCTTGCGTTCATACATACGAACAGACGGACAGACGGAAGGACGGACGACTCGGCTATTGGTGCTGATCAAGAATATATATACTTTATGGGATCGGAGATGCTTCCTTCTGCCTGTTACATACATTTGGATTTTGCACAAATACAATATACTCTTATACCCATTTTAAATGGGTTCAGGGTATAAAAAGTTGTAAGACCTATTAAAGAGGAGATTATTTCGTTGATCGAAGTAGGATTATATAATAGACCCAAAGAAAATTAAGGGCCTTCTGCCAAAATATTATATTAAGATAGATAACCAAAAATCCATATAACATAAAAAAATAAAAGCATTAATAAAAATTAATACATTTATGAAAGTAATCAAAACGAAATAGATGAAATTATACATGTAAATTTTGTATTTCTATGGGCCCTCAAAAATTAAAAAAAAATATGTAAATACAAAAATATATAATAAATAAAACTATGACAGAAATCAATGCTTTGTTGGCTTCATTAGGTGTGTGAACAATAATGTACATTCAACATTACGCTTCACATGTAAATTAATCATGCTTAAAGACGAGATCAATCAAGTATATAGAGACAATTCAAACTTTCGTATGCGAAGCATACAAATTTTGCAGAGGCAATGGGAATTCATACGAGTTGAAGCATACGGAACAACAACAACCCCGATATTTTCATGTTCTTAAATAGAGAGGAATATATGTATAACTAAAAAACATCAAATATAGGTGGAAAACAATCAAAAGCAGCTGATAACACTTCCAATGTTAACGTGGTAGAAGTTGTAGACACCGCTCCCCATGTGCAGTTAACAAACATAATGTTAACTATACTCATTGTTATAGCCTCGGTAACCATCCTTCTGAAGATTTATCTTGTGCATAAAAAATTACTGAGAAAGCGTTACATGAGTCGAGCCAACGACTTAGACAAGAATTAAGCAGCTGCTTAAATATACATAAAATCAGTAATTAAACAAGTAAGAAGTTCTAGTCAGGAGCTCTCGACTAGAGGATACCCGGAACCCTCTTCTTCCAACATCAAATGCCAAGGAAATCATCAGGATGCACCAGTCGTCTCAACTCCTCGCCTCTATTCTGGACGACGGTAGACGTCAAAAGGAAGCAGGCCACAGCACGGACGCCCCTAAACAAAGCGAATCCAACGACCAGTCGGTAGCCAGGCTACCGTAACAACGATGCAGAAGACACCGAGCCCCAAAGCGGCTGGCGACAAGTGGAAAATAGGAGGTCACCCGGACAAAAAGCGCAACCGGATTCTATAGTCATCTCGGCAAAAAGCGAAGCTACGCAGACATACTAGGGAAAGTTTAAGCAGACGAAAAACTGGGCGAGCTCGTAAAGCAGTTACAAGAATAAGGAGGAAACAAAAAGGAGATCTACTACTTCAGCTTAACAACCTGAGAGAGAATACCACAGCATTTGGAAGCCTGGTAGGCAAAACGCTAGGCGAAACGCTAGGCGAAAATGCAGAGGTCCGGACGCTGTCCCACCGACTTTCCGTTGAGTGCAAGGACCTGGATGAGATCACGATCAGGGGGGATATCTGCAAGGCGCTGAGGCGCTGGACCTCAACCACTGCGAGGCTGCTCAGGCCCTGCTGACGCAATCAATACAGGAGAGAAATACGGACGTCGCAATTATCTGCGAGCCATACATGCCTATCGCTGGAAGGAATTGGGTGGCAAGTAAATGTGGAAAAGCGGCCATTTGGTCCCTCAAATCACAGTTGCTACGCACCCGCAAGCTGGGAACTGCGGCAATTTCAGACTATGCTGGAAGAAATTTCAGAAGACGCTCGCAATAGAGCTCCTTTCGTCATAGCCGGAGACTGGAATGGGGAAGCAAGGAAACTAATGCGAGAGGGACCACCCTGCTAGAAGAGTTGGCTGCGCTCGACTAGGGCCTTGCAAATGACGGGCAGGAGCTCAATTACTGCAAGGCGGATAGAGGTTCTATTAAAGACCTTACCCAGCTCAGCAGCTCACTTTATAGTCTAACCACACGGAAAGTCAGCAATGAATTTACATTCATACATTTACAAGGTCGTCACGAATAAGATCCGCAGCCAGGGAACAACCCGTGTGATCTGCTCTACCGCACTTGCCACTATAGTTGAGTCACTGTTCCCCCAACACCCACGACTGGAAGTAGCCAACAGCTCGCGCAGCACGGAGCTAGTGCAACAGGTGTCGGCAGACGAGGTGTTAGTGACAAGCAAAAATCTATGCGACAAAAAGGATCCATTATGTACAACCGACTTCTTGGTGTCGTCGAACAGAAAGAGGCCCTGTCCAAACACCAATACGGATTTCGCAAGGCAATGTGTACGGTCGACGCAATTAAGGCGTTGGTAGATATTGCCGTTAAGGCATTAAAGGGAACCAGATGGAGGTGGGAAGACAAGGAGTATTGCGCGGTGATTATGTTGGACATCCGCAATGCCTTTAACTCAGCAAGCTGATCTCGTATACTGGAAACCTTAGACCGAATAGGGATACCGTCCTCCCCTTTCCGAATAATTTCCAACTACCTGTCCGATCGCGTACTAATTTATGATACGGATGGCGGTGTTAAGAGTTACATGGTCTCAGCAGGGGTCCCACAGGAGTCGGTGGTGGGACCGCTTCTATGGAACATAATGTACGACGAGGTGCTCAGAATGCAATTGCCCCAGGGATGCAGAATCATAGAATTCGCAGATAACCTAGCTCTAGTAGTGGTGGGCAAAGAAATATAAGAAGTAAAAGTAGCAGCGAATGCAGCCATAAGGAACATGGCCAGCTGGATGCATGGCACTAGCCTGGAGCTGGCAGGCCATAAAACAGAGGCTGTACTTATCACGAGTCTCAAAATAGTCGAGTTTGCTAAATTGCAGGTAGACAGCGTTAGTATCGAGTCAAAGGCTTCCATTATGTATCTGGGGGTCATGTTAGATAACTGGTTTAGCTTTCTAACGCACCTAGAGTATCTAAGCCAGAAAGCAGCCAAAATGCAGGTGGCCCTTTCGAGGATGCTTCCCAACATTGGAGGACCTAGAGCAAGTAGAGGCCTACTGCTCGCGAGTTTCGTACGAGGTTGAGTTTAATACGAAGGTGATGACAGAATCAGCAAAGCAAAACACACACACAAATTGGCCAAAATCGACGGGGACATGCCCGTAGAACCCACTCCCAAACTGCGAGCAGTATACCGACGAAGCCAGACGGCTGGAGTTCTTCAACCCAAAGAGCTTGCAGAACACATGCTTAAAATTAGGATTGGATGGGCAATCTTCCGCATTTGCCATAGAGTCATGCTCAGGAGATGCTTCAAGTGCCTAGAATTTGGGCACATTGCCATCAGGTGTAGTAACCACGATGAAACAGCCAAGTGCTACAACTGCGGTGGAACAGAGCATGCATCAAAAGCATTTCAAGAGAAGCCAGCGTACATACTATGCACTCGAAAGGGCCAGAAAAACCCGGGACATAACACCCTTAGCAGATCATGTCCATTGTTTGTAAAGGCTGCAAACAAAAAGTGTGGAAAATGAAGCTACTACTGCTTAATTTAAACCACTGTAGAGTCGCACAGGCTCTACTGGCCCAAACAGTCAGCAATGTCAGAACAGAGTTGTGTCATATGCGCACATATAGAGTAGACACTGTACTCAATATATATCGAACTGTTTCATTGTAACACTTTGTTGTAGTGCTGAACTATGTACATTTCAAGTGCATACATATGAAATATGGCCACACTTATATGTGCGTAGGCAACCCGGCTGCGCACCACAGTACATAAGTGCACATAACATACTCTCTCAGCGCGGCTCTCAATGCTGCACATATATATACATATAAGTATGTAGTATAACCGCTCCGCTACCGGCGTCGCTGGCAGTGCGGTTCGCGCGGTCTTAGTTAAAAAGTAGCTAAGTAAAAATTGTAAGAATGATCCATTATTAAGAAATCAAAGACGAAACAATAAAGCTTGCACTGGAGCAGAAGCTCCAATGAATAAAACAATTCATTTATAAAGTTATTTCTACATGGCGACCGTGACAAGTGTCACTCAGCGTTGGATAAACACTTACAACAAAATACGTCAAGAGAAATTAATCTGGCGGAGGAAACACAAAGTACATACTGAGTAATTAAGGTGTTTAAAAAGTGTTCGCAAATGTCCTTGCGCATCACACTAGATAAGTATAGGGCAAGAAGACTTACAGCCAGTGCCCCGGCTGTCAATCAAAAAAGCGTTGGAAATAAAAAACCAAGAAATCGAGGCGACACACAGGTGCGTATTAAAAAATGCAAATCTGAAATATGCCAGTTATTATATAATAGCAGCAATCCCCGACTTGGGAAAACGCGAACAGACTAGCAAGAGAGCTAGATTTTCTCACAGAAGAGGAAAAGCGATTAAAAAAACCTTCTCCTCAATACATTATAAAATATATAATAATTACCCAAAACTTCCAGCGCAAGAAGTGCCCTGACAACTGCGCTGAACCATTGTACACCCTGGCCTGTGCGATGACCTGCACCGGCAACGCTGACCGCTTCAAGGCAGCCAAATAAAATAAAAAGAAGACAACGCGACATCTTTGGCACGACACAGCAGCAGCAGCAGAAGAAGCAGCCTTATTTAAGATTATATAAATATTGTATATAACTGTAATGACGCCAACTATGTCGTGTGCAACAAGGTAAAGTACAACCTAACAAGTAAGAGGTTCCAGTCGGGAGCACGCGACTAGGGGACACCCTGAACCCTCTTCTTCCCACATCAAATGCATATATATATTCTATTTTAGAAGCTATATGTTAAGTTTAGTTACTCTAGCTCTTATATTTACCAAAATTGCCCAAAAAAAGGATATCGATATCGATGTTTATCGATTGCTGGGAAACGGAGTGAGTTAGGAGCACCTACATCTTAAATTTAAAGTCTCTAGCTCTTATAAGTTCTGAGATCCTTGCGTTCATACATACGAACAGACGGACAGACGGAAGGACGGACGACTCGGCTATTGGTGCTGATCAAGAATATATATACTTTATGGGATCGGAGATGCTTCCTTCTGCCTGTTACATACATTTGGATTTTGCACAAATACAATATACCCTTATACCAAAGACAATATAAACACTAAGATGAGTAACGCCCATACATTTAATGCGACGCAAAATTTCTAGCCTGGCCTTTCATCTGGCCTTAGAGGCTTCGTACGGCATGCCTGCCGACTGGTTGTTCGTTCTCCAAAGACCAGGCGAACGAATGACGAAGTCGCGGCTTGCTGTTGCTGACACGAGCTACGAAGTTAGTCGCCAGCCTGCCTTAAGCAAAGCTGGTCGATGCTGCTTTGCGTCGCTTCGTTTTCGAAGTACATTGAGCGAAAAAGTTTAGAACTTACGATCGACGCAAAGTGCTTATCCATGAAATGCATGCTTTATTTAAATGATATATTACCCTAGATATTAACGATTAATTTTACAGGAAAATTAAAGAACTTATAAAATTTTTACACAAGGCGCTTCTTGCGCAATAACTATGTTTAGAAAATAGCACACATAGATTGATTTCACTTTTCTTTTTGGACAGTGCATGCTCGAGAAAAGTTCTTGTCTCATCCAATAGCGTGCGTGCACCTTTCGTTGTATGCGTGAATTATACATGCATAAGATCTTCAAAGTACGTACTTATGTGTTGTTATTCACTGCTCTGGCTTTAGCTGGCAAGAAATTAATTTTGTTAGTTTTCTAGCGCAGATCATGACCTATCCCAAATTTATGCTGATATATGAATGCATTTTGTGTACTGAAGTTGGCTCCGCAGAAAATATGTATTTCTAAGTCGATGCAAATATTTACATAATTTCTCTAAATTAAATTAATATTATTTTCATTCTCCAATTAAGAAATAAAAGACTGCTAAAAAATACAATTACATTTCAAGTCGACTCGAAGGTCATATTTAGTTATGACCACATTATAATTATAATGGCCTCCTCGCGGTGATCCCTGCTTACTTTGTTCTTTATAATTCGAACAAAAAATAAGGAAATAAAAAAAATAAAAATTAATTAAATGTGTCTTTGAAAACAACAAATTTGCACTTTTATTTTCATAATTTTGTATTACATAAAAATAATAATAATTTAATTAATAGTTTCAAATATAAAAAATTACATAAATATTTGCATCGACTTAAAAATACAAATTTTTTTGTACGGAGCCAACGTCAATACACGAAATGCATTCATATATCAACACAAATTTTGGATAGGTCGTGATCTGCGCTAAAAAACTAAGAAAATAGTTTCTTTGCCAGCCAGAGACTTTGTCAAAGCAGTGGGTAACAACACATTCAAATATGCTGTTATGTATGTATATTCACACGCATACAAACATAATTGCTTGCACGTCCCTCATAGAGCCGAAGCTGAGAGCAAATTCTATTTTTAGCTTTTTCGTTCTCTCGGCTGTGAGAGCGCAATGGTATTGATTTCGTTTTCGTTCTCAATTTTCAAAAAATCAAGCTGCATGGTAGCATTTTCTTGTATGGCGTTACTCATCTTAGTGTTTACATTGTCTTTGTCTTATAAGGATATATTAAAAACACCTTCTCCTAAATACATTATAAAATATATAATAATTACACAAAACTTCCACCGCCAGATAAAAAACAGCTGCACACAACAACAAAGAAGTGCCCTGACAACTGCGCTGAACCATTGCACACCCTGGGCTGTGCGATGAGCTGCACCGGCAACGCTGACCGCTTCAAGGCAGCCAAATAAAATAAAAAGAAGACAACACGACATCCTTGGCACGACACAGCAGCAGCAGCAGAAGAAGCAGCCTTATTTAATATTGTATATAACTGTAATGACGCCCACTATGTCGTGTGCAACAAGGTAAAGTACAACCTAACAAGTAAGAGGTTCTAGTCGGGAGCACCCGACTAGGGGATACCCTGAACCCTCTTCTTCCCACATCAAATGCATATATATATTCTATTTTAGAAGCTATATGTCAAGTTTAGTTACTCTAGATCTTATATTTACCAAAATTCCCCAAAAAACAGGATATCGATGTCGATGTTTATCGATTGCTTGGAAACGGAGTGAGTTAGGAGCACCTACATCTTAAATTTAAAGTCTCTAGCTCTTATAAGTTCTGAGATCCTTGCGTTCATACATACGAACAGACGGACAGACGGAAGGACGGACGACTCGGCTATTGGTGCTGATCAAGAATATATATACTTTATGGGATCGGAGATGCTTCCTTCTGCCTGTTACATACATTTGGATTTTGCACAAATACAATATACCCTTATACCCATTTTAAATGGGTTCAGGGTATAAAAAGTTGTACAACCTATTAGAGAGGAGATTATTTCGTTGATCGAAGTAGGATTATATAATAGACACAAAGAAAATTAAGGGCCCTCTGCCAAAATATTATATTGAGATAGCTTACCAAAAATCCATATAAAATAAAAAAATAAAAGCATTCATAAAAATTAATAAATTTATGAAAGTAATCAAAACGAAATAGATGAAATTATACATGTACAT
Organism: Drosophila virilis; assembly: GCF_030788295.1. Taxonomy (NCBI): domain Eukaryota; kingdom Metazoa; phylum Arthropoda; class Insecta; order Diptera; family Drosophilidae; genus Drosophila; species Drosophila virilis. The sequence continues at coordinate 35,617,880 of NC_091544.1, forward strand.
TTTATATTTCTATGGGCCCTCAAAAATTAAAAAAAAATTTTGTAAATACAAAATTGTATAATAAATAAAGTTGTAGACACCGCTCCCCATGTGCAGTTTTCAAACATACTGTTAACTATACTCATTGTTATAGCCTCGTTAAACATCCTTCTGAAGATTTATCTTGTGCATAAAAAATTACTGAGAAAGCGTTACATGAGTCGAGCCAACGACTTAAAAAAGAACTAAGCAGCTGCTTAAATATACATAAAATCAGTAATTAAATAAGTAAGAGGTTCTAGTCAGGAGCTCTCGACTAGAGGATACCCTGAACACTCTTCTTCCAACATCAAATGCATATATATATTATATTTTAGAAACTATATGTCAAGTTTGGGGACTCTAGCTCTTATTATATGCCAAAATTGTCCAAAAAACAGGATATCGATATCGATTTTTATCGATAGCTTGGAAAACGGAGTAAGTTATCGATTATCGGAAACAAACTCGATCTGCGAAGGCACTAGGAGCACCCACATCTAAAATTTCAAGTCTATAGGTCTCTTATGTTCTGAGATCCTTGCGTTCATACATACGGAAGGACGGACGGACGGATTTCATAAAGATCGTTAAAAAAAAAAACCAAAGTTATATGCAACTGCGCAATTGAATGGGGCAGCAGCTTTAAGAATTTCTGTATACATGTACACACACACATTGATGCGCGTTTGCTTCGCATTCTAACAGCATGGTAATTGCAAAGACAATATAAACACGAAGATGTGTAACGCCATACAACAAAATGCTACTATGCAGCTTGATTTTTTGAAAATTGAGAACGAAAACGAAATCTGTAGCATTGCGCTCTCACAGCCGAGAGAACGACAAAGCTAAAAATAGAATTTGGTCTCAGCTTCGGCTCTGTGACGGCCGTGCAAGCAATTATGTTTGCATGCGTGTGAATATACATACATGACAGCATATTTGAATGTGTTGTTATCCACTGCTCTGACAAAGTCTCTGGCTGTCAAAGTAACAACTATCTTAGTTTTTTAGCGCAGATCACGACCTACCCAAAATTTCTGTTGATATATGAATGCATTTTGTGTACTCCGTACAAAAAAATTTGTATTTTTAAGTCGATGCAAATATTTATGTAATTTTTTATATTTGAAATTATTAATTAAATTATTTTTTTTTTAAGATACATTTAATTATTTTTTTTTTATTTATTATTTTTGTTGTTCGAATTATAAAGAACAAAGTACGCAGGGAACACCGCGAGGAGACCGTTATAATTATAATGGGGTCATAACTAAATATGACCTTCGGGTATTTTCTGCGGAGCCAACCTCAGTACACAAAATGCATTCATATATCAACACAAATTTGGGATAGGTCATGAACTGCGCTAGAAAACTAACAAAATTAATTTCTTGCCAGCTAAAGCCAGAGCAGTGAATAACAACACATACATACATACTTTAAAGTTCTTATGCATGTATAATTCACGCATACACCCAAAGGTGCACGCACGCTATTGGCTGAGACAAGAACTTTTCTCGAGCATACACTGTCAAAAAGAAAAGTGAAATCAATCTATGTGTGCTATTTTCTTAACATAGTTATTGCGCAAGAAGCGCCTTGTGTAAAAATTATAAAAGTTCTTAAATTTAGCTGTAAAATTATTTGTTATTATCTAGGGTAATATATCATTTAAATAAAGCATGCATTTCATGGATAAAGCACAAGCACTTTGCGTCGATCGTAAGTTCTAAACTTTTTCGCTCAATGTACTTCGAAAACGAAGCGACGCAAAGCAGCATCGTCCAGCTTTGCTGAAGGCAGGCTGGCGTCTGGCCTTTGAAGAATGAACAACCAGTCGGCAGGCATGCCGTACGAAGCCTCAAAGGACAGATGAAAGGCCAGGCTAGAAATTTTGCGTCGCATTCAAATTTATGGGCGTATTGTCGTTGGTAATTGCGACTTTTTTCTGTAATGATATTTAAGTTCCTCTTTTTATCATAAGTGCTTAATTCAATGTTTGATTTTGAAATGTTATACCTTTTTGAATGCGTACGGATCCCTACCATCAATTGGCATTCAAGCAAATTAAATATCGTTTTGTTAAGAAAAATGTTGTAGGCAAAAAACCGATTCGTTCGTAAAGTCAACCTTTTTTATGATTTTTTGAAATATATTACTTCATACCATATTTGACTCGTAAGGATCAGTTCTAACGATTGGCATCAAAAAAAAGAAATCCAAAATTTTGACCCAAATCGACAAAATGGCACGTTTTTTTTTTCAAAATCGAGGTCGGTGCGCAAATCAAAACTTTTTAATATCTCGGCTAATAGCTAAGCGCGGAGATATGATGTTCCAAGACGACAGAACTTGGCACGGAGATATGACCTTCCAAATTATCACGATTTTTTATACCCTGAACCCATTAAAAATGGTTATAGGGGTATATTGTATTTGTGTGAAATCCAAATGTATGTAACCTGCAGAAGGAAGCATCTCCGACCCCATAAAGTATATATATTCTTGATCAGCATCAATAGACGAGTCGATCTAGCAATGTCCGTCTGTGTGTCCGTCCGTCAGTTCTTCCGTCCGTCCGTCCGTATGTATGAATGCGAGGATCTCAGAACCTATAAGAGCTAGAAACTTGAAATTTTAGATGTAGGTGCTCCTAGTTCCCTCGCAGATCGAGTTTCACACAGGAGCGTATTAAAAAATGCAAATCTGAAATATGCCAGCTATTATTTAATAGCAGCAATCCCCGACTTGGGAAAACGCGAACAGACTAGCAAGAGAGCTAGATTTCCTCACAGAAGAGGCAAAGCGATTAAAAACACCTTCTACTCAATACATTATAAAATATATAATAATTACACAAAACTTCCACCGCCAGATAAAAAACAGCTGCACACAACAACAAAGAAGTGCCCTGACAACTGCGCTGAACCATTGTACACCCTGGCCTGTGCGATGACCTGCACCGGCAACGCTGACCGCTTCAAGGCAGCCAAATAAAATAAAAAGAATCCAGCACGACATCCTTGGCACGACACAGCAGCAGCAGCAGAAGAAGCAGCCTTATTTAAGATTACATTAATATTGTATATAACTGTAATGACGCCCACTATGTCGTGTGCAACAAGGTAAAGTACAACCTAACAAGTAAGAGGTTCTAGTCGGGAGCACCCGACTAGGGGATACCCTGAACCCTCTTCTTCCCACATCAAATGCATATATAAATTCTATTTTAGAAGCTATATGTCAAGTTTAGTTACTCTAGATCTTATATTTACCAAAATTCCCCATAAAACAGGATATCGATGTCGATGTTTATCGATTGCTTGGAAACGGAGTGAGTTAGGAGCACCTACATCTTAAATTTAAAGTCTCTAGCTCTTATAAGTTCTGAGATCCTTGCGTTCATACATACGAACAGACGGACAGACGGAAGGACGGACGACTCGGCTATTGGTGCTGATCAAGAATATATATACTTTATGGGATCGGAGATGCTTCCTTCTGCCTGTTACATACATTTGGATTTTGCACAAATACAATATACCCTTATACCCATTTTAAATGGGTTCAGGGTATAAAAAGTTGTACAACCTATTAGAGAGGAGATTATTTCGTTGATCGAAGTAGGATTATATAATAGACACAAAGAAAATTAAGGGCCCTCTGCCAAAATATTATATTGAGATAGGTAACCAAAAATCCATATAAAGTAAAAAATTAAAGCATTAATTAAAATTAATAAATTTATGAAAGTAATCAAAACTAAATAGATGAAATTATACATGTACATTTTGTATTTCTATGGGCCCTCAAAAATTAAAAAAAAATTTTGTGAATACAAAAATATATAATAAATAATACTATGACAGCAATCAATGCTTCGTTAGCTTCATTAGGTGTGTGAACAATAATGTACATTCAATATTACGCTTCGCATGTTAATTAATCATGGTTGAAGGCGAGATCAATCAAGTATATAGAGACAATCCAAACTTTCGTATGCGAAGCATACAAATTTTGCAGAGGCAATGGGAATTAATACGAGTTGAAACATACGGAACAACAACAAACCCGATGTTTTCATGTTCTTAAATAGAGAGACATATATGTATAACTAAAAAACATCAAATATGGGTGGAAAACAATCAAAGGCAGCTGATAAAACTTCCAATGTAGTTAACGTGGTAAAAGTTGTAGACACCGCTCCCCATGTGCAGTTAACAAACATACTGTTAACTATACTCATTGTTATAGCCTCGGTAAAAATCCTTCTGAAGATTTATCTTGTGCATAAAAATTACTGAGAAAGTGTTACATGAGTCACGCCAACGACTTAGACATGAACTAAGCAGCTGCTTAAATATACATAAAATCAGTAATTAAACAAGTAAGAGGTTCTAGTCACGAACTCTCGACTAGAGGATACCCTGAACCCTGTTCTTCCAACATCTAATGCATATATATATTATATTTTAGAAGCTATATGTCAAGTTTGGGGACTCTAGCTCTTATTATATACCAAAATTGTCCAAAAAACAGGATATCGATATCGATTTTTAGGCACTAGGAGCACCCACATCTAAAATTTCAAGTCTATAGCTCTTTTATGTTCTGAGATCCTTGCGTTCATACATACGGAAGGACGGACGGACGGATTTCATAAAGATCGTAAAAAAAAAAACAAAGTTATATGCAACTGCGCAATTGAATGGGGCAGCAGCTTTAAGAATTTCTGTATACATGTACACACACTCATTGATGCGCGTCTGCTTCGCATTCTAACAGCATGGTAATTGCGACTTTTTTCTGTAATGATATTTAAGTTCCTCTTTTTATCATAAGTGCTTAATTCAATGTTTGATTTTGAAATGTTATACCTTTTTGAATACGTACGGATCCCTACCATCAAAAATCGATTCGTTCGTAAAGTCAATCTTTTTGATGATTTTTTGAAATATTTCCGTCAAATAATGTCCGATTTTGCAACTTCATACCATATTTGACTCGTAAGGATCAGTTCTAACGATTGGCATCAAGAAAAGGAAATCCAAAATTTTGACCCAAATTGACAAAATGGCAGGTTTTTTTTTCAATATCTCGGCTAATAGCTAAGCGCGGAGATATGATGTTCCAAGACGACAGAACTTGGCGCGGAGATATGACCTTCCATATCATCACGATTTTTTATACCTTGAACCCATTAAAAATGGGTATAAGGGTATATTGTATTTGTGCGAAATCCAAATGTATGTAACAGGCAGAAGGAAGCATCTCCGACCCCATAAAGCATATATATTCTTGATCAGCATCAATAGACGAGTCGAGTCTGTCTGTCCGTCCGTCCGTCCGTCCGACCGTCCGTATGTATAAACGTAAGGATCTCAGAACCTATAGGAGCTAGAGTCTTGAACTTTTAGATGTAGATGCACCTAGTTCCCTCGCAGATCAAGTTTATTTCCGATAATCGATAACTTACTCAGTTTTCAAGCAATCGATAAAAATCGATATCGATATCCTGGGTCGGGAGCTCCCGACTAGAAACTCTTACTAGTTTCAAAATAGAAGACGGTGCGAATATCGAAACTTTTCGATGATTTTTTTTTCAATAACTAGGGTAAATAATGTCCGATTTTAAAATGTTATACCTTTTTGAATGCGTACGGATCCCTACCATCAATTGGCATTTAAACCAATTAATCACCGATGGGTTAAAAAATCTTGTTGACAAAAAACCGATATTTTCGTAAATTCAACCTTTTTAATGATTTTTGGAATATTTCCGTCAAATAATGTCCGATTTTGCAATTTCACAATTTCTCCTAATGATTGGCATCAAAAAAAGGATATCCAAAATTTTGACCTAAATCGACAAAATGGCAACGGGTTACATCACGCTTTTTTTTTTTTCAAAATAGAGGTCGGTGCGAAAATCGAAACATTTTTGATGATTATACCCTGAACCCATTAAAAATGGGTATAAGGGTATATTGTATTTGTGCAAAATCCAAATGTATATAACAGGCAGAAGAAAGCATCTCCAACCCCATAAAGTATATATATTCTTGATCAGCATCAATAGCCGAGTCGATCTAGCCATGTCCGTCTGTCTGTCCGTCCGTCCGTCCGTATGTATGAAAGCAAGGATTTCAGCACACATAAGAGCTATAGACTTGAAATTTTAGATGACGTGGTGCTCTAGGTGCTCCTAGTGCCTGCGCAGATCGAGTTTATTTCCGATAATCGATAACTTACTCCGTCTTTAAGCAATCGATAAGAATCGATATCGATATCCTGTTTTTTTTGTGGTAATTTTGGTAAATAATAAGAGCTAGAGTCACCAAACTTGACATATAGCTTCTAAAATAAAATATATACATGCATTTGATGTTGAAGGAAGAGGGTTCAGGGTATCCCTTAGTCGGGAGCTCCCGACTAGAAACTCTTACTAGTTTCAAAATCGAGGAGGGTGCGAAAATCGAAACTTTTCGATGATATTTTGTTAATAACTCGGGTAAATGTCTGATTTTAAAATGTTATCCCTACCATCAATTGGCATTTAAACAAATTAATCACCGATGGTTTGAAAAATGTAGTTGACAAAAAACCGATATTTTCGTAAATTCAACCTTTTTAATGATTTTTGGAATATTTCCGTCAAATAATGTCCGATTTTGCAATTTCACAATTTCATCTAATGATTGGCATCAAAAAAAGGATATCCAAAATTTTGACCTAAATCGACAAAATGGCAACAGGTTACATCACGCTTTTTTTTCAAAATAGAGGTCGGTGCGAAAATCGAAACTTTTTCGATGATTATACCCTGAACCCATTAAAAATGGGTATAAGGGTATATTGTATTTGTGCAAAATCCAAATGTATGTAACAGGCAGAAGGAAGCATCTCCGACCCCATAAAGTATATATATTCTTGATCAGCATCAATAGCCGAGTCGATCTAGCCATGTACGTCTGTCTGTCCGTCCGTCCGTCCGTCCGCCCGAATGTATGAACGCAAGGCTCTCAGAACACATAAGAGCTATAGACTTGAAATTTTAGATGAGGTGGTGCTCTAGGTGCTCCTAGTGCCTGCGTAGATCGAATTTGTTTTCGATAATCGATAACTTACTTCGTTTTCCAAGCAATCGATAAAAATCTATGTCGATATCCTGTTTTTTGGGCAATTTTGGTGAGTAATAAGAGCTAGAGTCCCCAAACTTGACATATAGCTTCTAAAATAGAATATATATATATTCATTCGATTTTGGAAGAAAAGGGTTCAGGGTATACCCAAGTCGGGAGCTCCTGACTAGAACTTCTTACTTGTTGTATCATAGAATATTTATGTATTCTGAAAAAGTCATTTGCAAATAAATTTTGGCTTAAATTGGTTGGCAATAAATGTTGGGTTATTAACTTGATTTATAGCTTTGCGGTGGTAGCGGAGAGGTGGCGATAGATAAACAATGAAAGATACTTGACAGCTCCCCTAGTCGGGAGCTCCCGACTAGAACCTCTTACTTTTTTTTTTTAATTTATTTGATGTTGGAATAAGAAGGTTCAGTGTATTCCCTAGTCGGGAGCCGACTAGAACCTCTTACTTGCTTTAATTTAAACGCGAAATGGCGAAATTTCGAAATGAGTACCTAAAATGGAGCCCTTACTTCAAAAGTACAATTTTTGAGAATTGGGAGAAAAACTTTGCGTTGGTTATGTAAATTAAAGCAACTCGATCAGCTGTTTTTTTAAAGAAGCGGTACTTCCGCCACTTATCGATTTATCGATTTTTTTCGAATGCTTGGAAGCGGAGTAAGTTAGCGATGATCGGAAACAAACTCGATTTGCGCGGGAACTAGGAGCATCTACATCTAAAATTTCAAGTCAGTAGCTCTTATTGGCTCTGAGATCCTTGCGTTCATACATACGGACGGACGTACGGACGGACAGACAAACGGACATAGCTAGATCGACTTGGCTATTGATGCTGATGAGAATATATATACCTTAGGGGGTCGGATTTTGGATTTTGCACAAATACAATATACCCTTATACCCATTTTTAATGGGTTCAGAGTATAAAATGGAACTAAAATTGCATTACATAAAAAAGTCGCAATTACCATGCTGTTAGAATTCAAAGCAGACGCGCATAAATGTGAGTGTAGGCATGTATACAGAAATTCTTAAAGCTGCTGCCCCATTCAATTGCGCACTTGCATATATATATACATATACATATACATATACATATACATATACATATACATATACATATACATATACATATACATATACATATACATATACATATACATATACATATACATATACATATACATATACATATACATATACATATACATATACATATACATATACATATACATATACATATACATATACATATACATATACATATACATATACATATACATATACATATACATATACATATACATATACATATACATATACATATACATATACATATACATATACATATACATATACATATACATATACATATACATATACATATACATATACATATACATATACATATACATATACATATACATATACATATACATATACATATACATATACATATACATATACATATAACATATACATATAACATATAACATATAACATATAACATATAACATATAACATATAACATATAACATATAACATATAACATATAACATATAACATATAACATATAACATATAACATATAACATATAACATATAACATATAACATATAACATATAACATATAACATATAACATATAACATATAACATATAACATATAACATATAACATATAACATATAACATATAACATATAACATATAACATATAACATATAACATATAACATATAACATATAACAATAACATATAACATATAACATATAACATATAACATATAACATATAACATATAACATATAACATATAACATATAACATATAACATATAACATAACATATAACATATAACATATAACATATAACATATAACATATAACATATAACATATAACATATAACATATAACATAACATATAACATATAACATATAACATATAACATATAACATATAACATATAACATATAACATATAACATATAACATATAACATATAACATAACATATAACATATAACATATAACATATAACATATAACATATAACATATAACATATACATATAACATATAACATATAATATAACATATAACATATAACATATAACATATAACATATAACATATAACATATAACATATAACATATAACATATAACATATAACATATAACATATAACATATAACATATAACATATAACATATAACATATAACATATAACATATAACATATAACATATAACATATAACATATAACATATAACATATAACATATAACATATAACATATAAAATATAACATATAACATATAATATAACATATAACATATAAATATAACATATAACATATAACATATAACATATAACATATAACATATAACATATAACATATAACATATAACATAACATATAACATATAACATATAACTCGTCTATTGAAGCTGATCAAGAATGTATATACTTTAAGGGGCCGGAAATGCTTCCTTCTGCCTGTTACATACATTTGGATTTCGTACAAATACAATAAACCCTTATTCCCATTTTAAATGGGTTCAGGGTATAAAAATACATACAGTATGTCAATAAAGTGTTTTTACTAACAAAAAAAAACTAATTTTTTGGGTTTAGTTGAAAATAAATGTACCTAAAAGTGAGAATTTTTTTTCAATTATAATTTATTTCGATTCTATATTTCTCCTAGAACTTAATGGCAAAAAGAATTGTTAAATAACATTACCCAAACATTTTATAAAATTAAAAAACTAAAAACATTCACATTTTATGCTGTCAATAAAGTGTTTTTACAGCTACGGTAAATTGTTTTGCCGTTCTCTTTTGGGTGATCCCGTTAGATTTGGGCCCATGCGTTTTGGCTTCTCTTGTGTCTTCGACTTTTCTTGTCATTTTCTATTGCAATTTATAACGTTTTGCTTTAATTTTATGAAAAATAAAATGCCAGGAAAAAGAACAACTTTTGAAGTCGCTCAGCTGGTGTATTATAACCATCAGATGGGACGTCAAGTCTCGGAACTGGCTGATATGTTTAATTTATCAAAAGCAACGATATACAACATATTAAACAGAGCCAATAAGGAAGATAGGCTAGAGGCAAAGCCAGTATGTGGTCGACCCTGCAAAATTTCTGACAGAGATAAGCGAAAAATTCTGAGAAAAATTGAGAAAAATCCACAAATTTCGCTTAGGGATATTGCTCAGGAGTTCAAGGAAGAAAGTGGTGTTGATGTGTTACATGAAACTGTCCGAAAATTACTGAATTCCAATGACTACACATCACGAGTTGCCAGGAAAAAACCTCTACTATCGGCGGCGAATATTTTGAAGCGGCTATCGTTCGCTCAAGTCCATGTAAATAGTTCGAACGATTTTTGGAGTAACGTCATATTCTGTGACGAAAGCAAGATGATGCTATTCTACAACGATGGGCCATCCAGAGTCTGGAGAAAGCCACTAACAGCGTTGGAAAACCGCAATATTATTCCAACCGTTAAATTCGGAAAACTATCAGTGATGGTGTGGGGGTGTATTTCGAGCAAGGGTGTAGGAGATTTGACCTTCATTGAGAATACCATGGATGCTAGACAATATCTGAGCATTTTACAGACACATCTCGTCAGTAGTGCACAGAAATTTGGATTCTATGAGGACAATAAGCCAATTTTTAAATTTTACCAGGACAATGACCCGAAGCATAAAGCTCATATGGTAAGAGTTTGGCTGTTGTACAACTGTGGAAAGGTGTTAGACACTCCACCACAAAGTCCAGATATGAATCCAATAGAAAATGTGTGGTCATATTTGAAAAAAAAAGTCGCAAAGCGGAGTCCAAAATCAAAAACTGATTTAAAAGCTGCTGTACTGGAAGAATGGCAGAAGATTCCAGAAACATACATACAAAACCTTATTGTTTCAATGAAACGGCGATTGCAGGCTGTATGTGACGCTAATGGCAGCCACACAAAGTATTAAAAAAAAATATTCCTGTTTTTTTAACATTGTTATTTAGTAATAAAGTTTCGTGTAAAAACACTTTATTGACAGCATAAAATTTGAATGTTTTTAGTTTTTTAATTTTATAAAATGTTTGGGTAATGTTATTTAACAATTCTTTTTGCCATTAAGTTCTAGGAAAAATATAGAATCGAAATAAATTAGAATTGAAAAAAAATTCTCACTTTTAGGTACATTTATTTTCAACTAAACCCAAAAAATTAGTTTTTTTTTGTTAGTAAAAACACTTTATTGACATACTGTATATAACTAAGTCTTACACGTTTAGTTACTTTAAAAAATATATTTCAATTTATTATTTTCACTAACGGCAACTACTGTTGAGTACATTTAGATTTGCCTCCCGAATATCAACTGATTTATCTAACTGTTACGGTCGCTTAGCCAACTTCGCTTTAAGAGAGCTTGAGTCGAAATTGATTGAGGTTTTAGCCGCGTCAGCAATTATACGTGGGATAATGCTCCGGTGGGAACATTGACAGTGGCGTGATATTTTGTGGTGAATTGTTTATGTTCACCAATTGGGGACAGTTTGAACTTGGCCAATGTCGATGTTATCACCAGGCTCTATATTTACAAGATTTGTAAATTTGTGCTTATGTGTTAAGTAATATTAAAGGGTGGTTGCGACTATGGATATGTCACTATATATATTATATATATATATATATATATATATATATATATATATTATTAAATTACTGCATTTGTAAATGAACAGTGATTTCATGAGCTTCGCATATTCATATCCAAACATAGACGAAGGAAATGCAATTTTGGTTATAATAAGCAAAGCTAGCCTACGTCGCCGTCGCTGTCGTAGAGTCGTTGTCGCCGCCCCCAAAAGCTCAGCGTTAGTGGCTCGTGTGTGGTATCGGATGACCGTCACGGCCGGCAACATAGTTGCACATGACTCTGGTCAGTGACCCCCCCAGGACGCTGGGTCAGCGAATACCAATAGTCGTTGGTTAACTACCTCGCCTCTCGAAGATCGACCGTCCTCGGACGCATTCAAGTTTTCCAGTATCTGCGGGATTTTTCAGCAGTTTCGACGTTTGATCACTAGCTGATGAAGCCAGTAGACCCCAGCTCCCACAGCTAAAACTAACAACATTATGCTGAGGGATATTGCCGATATGTTTTCGACTGCAACACTGTCTCTAATCTCCTTGATGTAGTTAAGGTTGTCGTCACTCAGACGATGAATGTAGGGAAGGATGAGCACAGGTGTCGTTACCGCTGATGTTTAGTTAAGGGGATGCCGCTACGCCCGGAACCGAATATTCAATCTAATGCGATTTAAGAATCGCATGACATTTACCATGGCATGAGACGTAGAAGTGGCAAGGCTTGTACCATCTACTTTCATTGCGGCGCAGTCGTTATAGCTAAGTATTGCGATCGTTTATGATGATAGCGTCGTCGTCCACTATGGCGACAGGGTCGAGGTGACTCGGCTGCGTTTGGCAATGATTCGTACCTTCTGCAAGAAGGCCTTGCGCGCTGCTACTGCTCTCGGACCTCTTGCAGAATGTGGCTGTTTGTGAACAATTTGCTATAGTAAAATCTGGCCATCGCAATTAGCCACCAAATTGTTGTGAAGTTGAAGTACGGAACCATTGTGGGCAACTGGAAATATGGTTATCTTCCTGCATTGCCTGCTTTTTATAATTATGAAAGCTTTTACATTGTTCTTATATTCTACTTTAATATTAGATACTTTCAAAATGTCTGTTATAGAGGTTCCTGTCCCTTGGTCCGTGAGAATATTCATATATATATATATTTTTTTTCTAAGGTTAAAGGAACCATAAGGTTCCCTATTTCTGTTATCATCATTCTGTTGCGTGTGCTTAGAATTTCAAAAAGGTGACCTGTGTCGGCCTGCTTATTTTTTGAGGAATTCAGAATTTTGTTTACAGTATCGGTCAGTTGGTTAATCTTTTGGAAATTTTTGAAATCTACCTATTGCTTGCAGTAAGCAGCTGCGTCTGCGTTAGTTTTAATTTCTCAAAGTCGTTTGCGTCCGGAGTGGCCGCTACAACCTTAAGGGCTGTCTCCAAGAATTCGAGGCTTCTTACCTTACGTCCAGTACGTGTCCACTGACAGCTTTCAGCAATTTCCTCATAGGGGAATGCGGAAGTAGTGCTATATGTATGTAGTCCGCGTGCCTGTAGTCCGTCACCCGTGCCGTTGTCATTAACATGATTGAAAGTATGGTGAACGTAATCCTAAAATGTTAAAGCTACTGTTATGAAAATGGTAATGAAAGAAATGTGCTTTAAATTCAGCGGAGGTTGTCCTTGTGGACCACCCTCCCCTCAATGAGGACCATTGGCCTGAAGTCCGCGTCAACATTTCTTTCAATGCACGAGGGCGATAACTTGTTGCCTAGTCTGCAGTTCGTCTTAGCCAGTACCTTTTCACCTACTTCAAAGACTCTGTTTTGACGCCTTTGGTTGACCCTGGCGTTCTGTTGAATTTGAGCCCTTTCTATCTAGCCTCTAACAACAAGCAATATGTCCTTAAGCTTTTTCTCCACCACTGAGTGAATAGAATTGTTATAGTCATTAGTGACCTGCTGGATGAGGTCGACCGTATCAACTATACCCCTTTGTAGCTTTAAGCACCTAGCTATTTCCAGAAGAGTGAAAGCGTTCTACCTGCACATTAGACGTGCTATAAAGGGGAGGTGCGTTAACCACGCTGACTCCGTAATTATTCAATAGCACAGACCTAATAGTCTCTGACTTAAATGAGCTCATTGTCCCAATAGCCGAAGCTGCTTACCCGAAAGAAAAATATTCATTAAAACTAGCAGGGGCGGTCTCGTGTCTTCTATCGTTCGAGCTGCTATAGGCTGGACCACCGCAAACTTTGACTACGCAAGTCAAGGTAACATCTCTCCTGTTTTTGAGGGAAGTGGTGGCTGGCAGAGTTCCTGCTTCTTTGGGTGTCTGTCGTATTTGGCTTTTGTGTCAATCTTACCAATTTTCATTTTAGGTAAATAGCATTCCGTCATGACCTGTTTTACATACTCCTGAGCCGCCCTATGGGCTCGATTGTGCTCCTTAGTGATGATTTCTTTTCTATCACGGACATCAAACACGTCGGCCACGAAGTTTTTGCAATACCAAAACTCCGTGGTCGGAAAGGCTCTTACAAGCTAATGCTGGAAACTGGCCAAGATTGGAAGAGAACAGTGAAACGCGTTAACTACATTCGGGTTAATGACGGTCTTTTTTGTTTCGATAAGGGTGTCCTTATCGGTGAAATTTATTGTGTGGTGATTTTGTCGCTGAAAAGTATAAAATTCCTCTTCAGAAGAAAACGTGCCTATCTAATTCCATCTAGTTCCGGAAGCAGCTTAAAGTTTACTCCGTCGAATCGATTGTGAAAAACAGGGACAATTCACTGTGAATTGAAACCGCGTCAGATTCTAGCTCGGATACTGAGAACGTCAGAGGCTGATGGTCATTGGCAATGTTTAACCCCGTAAAGGAAGTGTCGTAGTTTGCTTAATGCACAAACGCTGGCAAGCAACTCTCGTTCGTTAGTAGCGTATGGGGCGGCCATTCTGTGACATAACTGCGACAATGCCGTAGGCAGAAACGTCTGTAGTCAATTCAGTATGACGTCTTCCGCCGCTAATATGTTTCTAAGTATAGAGACTTTTCTAGACCTGTACTTGCTAATGGTTCCGTTTTCTCCTTTTAGGTTGTCAGAGATTGGTTTCGCTATTGCTGCAAAATCTTTGATTAAACAGCGGTAATAGCTTGCCAATCCCAAAAAGGATCTTACTTCAAACGCTATAGTCGGCTCAGCGTATTCCAGAATGGCTTTAACCTTTTTATGCCCTGAACCCATTAAAAATGGGTATAAGGGTATATTGTATTTGTGCAAAATTCAAATGTATGTAACAGGCAGAAGAAAGCATCTCCGACCCTATAAAGCATATATATTCTTGATCAGTTTCAATAGCCGAGTCGATCTAGCCATGTCCGTCTGTCTGTCTGTCCGTCTGTCCGTCTGTCTGTCCGTCTGTTCGTCTGTCCGTATGTATGAACGCAAGGATCTCAGAACATATAAGAGCTAGAGACTTGAAATATGAGATGTAGGTGCTCCTAGTGCCTGCGCAGATCGAGTTTGTTTCCGATAATCGATAACTTTTCCGTTTTCCAAGCAATCAATAAAAATCGATATCGATATCCTGTTTTTTGGGCAATTTTGGTAAATAATAGGAGCTAGAGTTCCCAAACTTGACATGTAGCTTCTATGTTGGAAGAAGATGGTTCAGTATCCCCTATCGGGAGCTCCTGACTAGAACCTCTTACTTATTTGGATCTGATTTTGCACCATCTTTAGTCATTATAAAGTCGAGATACTCGACGCTTTCTTTAAAAAACTGTGACTTCTAGTGCGCCACACGCATGTTTGCGTTTAAAAGGCTCCGTAACACCCAGTCGATATGCCTGACATGGTCCGGCTCGTTTTCTGAAAACACGATGACGTCGTCTACATAAACGTAGCAAGATTTTGCAATTTCAAAATGCTCGCTGTATTCTTCAAATCAAAAGGAAGTAAAAAAACTCGTATTTTCCTCCATTGATCGAAAAGACAGTCTTCTCACAGTCCCGCTCTGGTGATACCTTGATTTCCGGTCGAACGTCGTGGAGAATTAGCCAGTATCATTGCGATACTTGGCATTGGGTATTTGCCAGCAACAGACCTGAGGTTAAGTTTCCTAAAGTCTATCACCAGAAGTGTGTTATTATTATTATTACCTAACTCATCTCTGCCTTTCTTATCGACCACCCACAACGGATTGTTGTATGGCGATTTCGACTTCCTGATTATGCCATTCTTAAGCAGTTCGTTGACTTCCGAAATGACAAATACCTCTACACCCCTAGGGTAAGGGTATAATTTTGAGTATGCCATCCTTTCATCGGTCGTGTTGCCGTGTTGTAAGGTTCGCCTCGTTAGAGTTCACGAAAGGCGTGCTGTTTTGGTGACGTACTCGCAGGAAATCTGCCTTCACTGCTGGTGGTGCCTCGACCTCTTTGTTTTTTGTGTGGTTTACGTTCGCACATTAATGGTACTACAACGCTTTCGAAGTCGCACCGAATTTTAACATACCGTTTTGTAGGCATTAAACCGCTCCCATCTGCTTTAGCCGGTCGAGCCCTTTAATTCCATCAAAAGTGGATAAGGAGTCTAGTAGGCAACAAAAAAGAGATTCTAGTCGGGAGCTCCCGACCAGGGAATACCCTGAAACCTCTTATTCCAACACCAAATAAATTTAAGAAAAAAACAGTTCCCTTGGCAGGGTACGAACTCGCAACTAACAGCAGTACTTGCTGTCGACTCTACTCAACAGCCACACCAGCAAAAAATAAAAGAAGTACTTTCCCCGGTAGGGCTCGAACTCGCGATAGACCGCACCACTTGCTATGCCTCTACTCAGCAGCCACACCTATAATTAAGTACCTTTGATAAAAAAATAAACTAAAATAGCATAACAGAAAAAAGTCGCAATTACCATGCTGTTAGAATGCGAAGCTGACGCGCAGGAATGTGTGTGTGTATATGTATACAGAAATTCTTAAAGTTGCTGTCCCATTTAATTGCGCAGTTGCATATAACTTTGGTTTTTTCTTAACCGATTTTTATGAAATTTTCTACAATAAATCTCATTGTATATTGTATATCATACAATATTTGTGTATTCTGAAAAAGTAAATTGCATTTCAATTGTTGCTTATATTGGTGGGCAATAAAAGTTTGGTTATTAACTTGATTTATAACTGTGGGGTGGTAGCGGGGAGGTGGGGCTGGGTATAAAATGAAAGATATTTGACATATATATATTATATTCTAGAAGCAACATATCATGTTTGGTGACTCTAGCTTTTATTATTTACCCAATTTCCTCAAAAAACAGGATGTCGGTATCGACTCTTATTGATTGCTTGGGAATGGGGTAAGACATTAGGAGCAGCTACATCTAAAATTTGAAGTCTCTAGTCTACATACGGACAGACGGACAGACAGAAAGACGGACATGGCTAGATCGACTCGGCTATTGGTGCTGGTCAAGAATATGTATACTTTATGGGGTCGGAGATGCTTCCTTCTGCCTGTTACATACATTTGGATTTTGCACAAATACAATATACCCATTTTTAATGGGTTCGTATAAAAAATAAGTGCCGCACCCAAGCATAGACAACTTGCATTTTTCAGCGATGTTGTTGGACCCATGAATAGAATGGACAACGAAAGGGGACTCGACAGGGACGTCGCCTTTAAGGCGTTTGTGTAATTTTTTGCCGCACCCTGTGTCAATTAAAAATATCATATCTTTCCCCGCTATTCTCCGTCGGATGATCTTCCTTTAAAAAATGGGCGCTATCGTTGTTTGTCTGATGTCTCTTGTGCCGCGTCGGCATACCCTGCGCACTCAGCCTAGCCGCCTGGATGTTGTCTACGTTATGCCTCCTTTGCCTCCCGTCGAGCGGTCTGATCCGGCAGGGCGTTTATTTCCCCGACCTTTGCTGGCGTCAAACTTAGCCAAACCTTGGGAATTCGAAAAGTTTGGGGCTGTCTAAGCCTGGAAGAAGAAGGGTCGACTTCCTTGGGAACTGGGGCATTATCGGCCCCAGCTCTATTCTAAGCTGTATCTGTGGATTGGCCGTTATGCTTCTTGAAATGAGGATTCTTGCCTTGGCTACCCTGAGAGGATTCTTTTTTCTCTTGTTGCTGCTTTTGCTGGCGACCTTGTGAGCGCTGCTCTGGACGAACTCGCTCTACTTGTCCTCTAGCAAAGCTTGTAGCAAAGGCATATCTCTCGTGATTAGCCTCGACCTCCTGGGCTAACGCTAGTGCCGATGGCAGATCCGAAGGGTGAGACGAAAACAACATCGGTCCGACAGAGATGAATACGCAAAGTGCGTCGTAAGTAAAGTGAGTTTTTTCTCAACCTCGTCGTAGTACTGTAGAATGGATATGCCACCCTGCCTAAGCGTACCCATTTCCTGTTCAATCACATGGATAGGCTTCTTGTCTCTAAAGGTAAAGTCAATCCTCGCTATTATGGCCTCAAAATTTAACGGCGTGTTAAAAGAGGCGAGATCCGCGTCTACCGGGCCTTTCACTTTACTCCTAATGTTTACAGTGGCTTTGTAGTGACGTGAGCTTCCGTTGTATATTTAGAAAAATATATAGGCGGCACGCGCGGCCTGCCTCCAGGACACGTAAGTGTCTTGAATCCCATGGAACTCAGTGAGACATTTTACCAGATCGAGCGGCTCGTTACATGCCGAGCCGTCTATGATTTCAACTTCCTTACCTTCTACCTTCACTTCTGGTACTGAGAGTTGTGTGTTTCTTCACTTGTTTGACACCTGCGCCATTTGTTGAAACTCCAGCCTTAGCGCCGCTTCCATATTCACGAATTCTTGCGCTTGTGCTTCGAGCCCGCTCTGCACTGCGGCATCAATTATCATTCGCAACTGCTCAGGATCCATGGCTATATCTGGTTCAGTTGGAACAGCACACCTTGATATCTGTAATGTATCAAATCCTCCTATTATATGCGCAAAAACACTATCGTCGCTGTCGTAATGTCCCTGATCGTGTACGTCGGAGTCACAGTCTCTCATTCGCACCTAAACAAAGTTCCAAGCAAAACTGCTTTCCCGGTTTCCTTTTGCTTACCTTCGTGGCAAATAAGGTTTAACGAAACTGGCGTTGTTTATCAAAGTGCTATTTATTATATATTATTGCGATGCCACAAAATGCTTTTATTGATACTTCTTTGACAATATTTTATTAAAGTCGTCTTGTAACCTCATACGCCAAATCTCAAGTGTCGATCACTTGCTCATCGGTATCTTATTTTATCGGGAAAATACAGCCGTGGCAGAACATCGGAACGATTACTAAATATCGTTAGAAATAAATATTGTAAGCAATTACTATAGAACTATTAGATTCACTTATTATTTAATAATATCAAAACCATACAAAAATACTGAATACATGTTACAGCTCGGCCATTCTGACAATTAAGATCGTCCTCGATCTTATCTTGGTTTATGAAATATGAATTCAAATTACTTCTACATATACATATACATTTTTACACCCTGAACTCTTTAAAAATGGGTATAAGGGTGTATTGTATTTGTGCAAAATCCAAATGTATGTAACAGGTAGAAGAAAGCATCTCCGACCCCATAAAGTATATATATTCTTGATCAGCATCAATAACCGAATCGATCTAGCCATGTCCGTCTGTCTGTCCGTCCGTCCTTCCGTATGTATGAACGCAAGGATTTCAGAACATATAAGAGCTATAGACTTGAAATTAGATGTAGGTGCTCCTAGTGCCTGCGCAGATAGAGCTGATTTCCGATAATCGATACATTACTCCGTTTCCAAGCAATCGATCAAAATCGATATCGATATCCTGTTTTTTGGGCAAGTTTGGTAAATAATAAGAGCTAGAGTCACGAATCTTTCATCTGTCAAGTATCTTTCATTTCATACCTATCGCCACCTTTCCGCTACCACCACAGAGCTATAAATCAAGCAAATAACCCAACTATTATTGCCAACCAATTTAAACCAAAATTTATTTGCAAATGACATTTTCAGTATACACAAATATTCTATGATACAATAAGATATACTGTGGAACATTTCATAAAGATCGGTTAAAAAAAACTAAAGTTATATGCAACTCCGCAATTGAATAGAGATGCATCTTTAAGAATTTCTATATACATGTACAAACACACATTCATGCGCGTCTGCTTCGCATTTTAACAGCATGGTTATTGCGACTTTTTTCTGTAATGCCGTTTAAGTTCCTTATTTTTATCATAAATGCTTAATTCAATGTATAATCTTTAAATGTTATAGCTTTTTGAATGCGTACGGATCCCTGCCATCAATTGGCATTCAAGCAAATTAAACATCGTTTTGTTAAAAAAATGTAGTAGAAGAAAACCGATTCGTTCATAAAGTCAACCTTTTTGGTGTTTTTTTGGAATATCTCCGTCAGATAATGTCAGATTTTGCCATTTTATACGTGTTGGATTCTGCAGCTAAATAAGCAAACATTCATGTAACATTCATTGTTGATCAAGGCGAAGCGAAGAACCAATTCTAAGCCACAGCCAAATAACCTTATAATCTACATAAATTTGCCTAATAAACTGAATTATAACGTGTTGTTGTGAAAGGCCAAAATTTACTTATTTCTTGGTTTAGGTTCTAAACAGTTGCTAAAAAACATTAGTAACTCAACATTTGGAGGCCCCGGCGAGATTTAAAAATAAATTTATTGCAAATTAAAATTGTGATTATTCAAGTAGAGCATAATCATCGTAAATTGTTAAAATTAGGCAAGTGCAAACCGCCTGTGTGAGCTGACCATTTACAGCTCCCAAATATTCAAATATACATAAACGCCGCTAGGTGACTTTCGCGCACTTCCCCTTGCGCGGTTATTCGCCGGCTCAGCTTATATACAAACGCTTGTACATAAGCAGCTGTACAATTCGTCGCATGTTGTGCGCTCAGTTTGGTGTTTTGATTTTGTGCTGTGAAAAAATGATGCAAGGCGAGAGCATAGATGATATGCAGTCAAACAGGGTGTCTTTTCTTATGCGCAAAGCGGTTGCATTGTTCGAGCGAGCCAAGTGTATTGAAAATGAATTATCTGAGGATAAAATTAACAACTCTTGTGCCGTCGACTTAGAATTGCGGAATGCGAGCAGCCTTTTGCCAATAACTTCTCCCGTCTACAATCCGGCGAGTTTTCAGTGCGGTTGCCTCTGAAGCGGAGTGCAGAGCTTCTAGGAGAGTCTTATGGCCAGGCTCATCTTCGATTTCTCAGTCTTGAGCGAAAATTGGGTCGGAATTCGCATCTAAAGGAGCAGTATTCGGCATTCAACAAAGAGTTTCTGGATCTAAATCACATGTCGCGAGTAAGTCCAGAGTTTAGTGGCTGTTGTAAATACTTCCTCTTACATCATTGCGTCTTGAAAGAAGACAGCACCACAACCAAGTTGCGTGTTGTGTTTAATGGCTCAGCAACTACTGATTCTGGACATTCTCTTTATGATGTACTGATGGCGAGACCAATCATTCAACGTAAGTTGTTTCTGTTGAGTTCTGATTCGCTTCCGCACATATCCTGTTTGCAAAATGTATCGTTGTGTCCGAGTAACTTCGCCTGATAGTTACTTCCAGTGCATAATGTGGAGGGACTCGCCTCAGAAGGATATCGAAATCTTTAAATTAGATACAGTAACATATGGGACCAAATCAGCATCATTTCAGTCCGTGCGCGCAATGCACCAGTCGGCCTTTAATGAGCGTGATGCATTTTCAATTGGATCGGATGCCATCAAGCAGGAGTTTTACGTTGACGATTTGATATCCGAAACCAACTCAGTTGCTGAAGCCAGAGAGAAAATTCGTCAGACGGCTGGGATGTTGTCTCGTGGAAACTTCAAGCTTCGAAAGTGGTGTTCCAGTCACCAAGATGTACTCAATGGAATAGCTTATGAAGATAGGGAACAGTACACAAATGTCGATGATGGAAGCGATGTCACCAAGGCCCTTGGTCTTGTATGGGATGCAGCGATCGACCAGTTGTTATTTTAATTTTCTGTTCTAGATTGTACTGTTAAACCCTGCAGGCGATCAGTTCTGTCTATTGTTGCCCGGTTTTATGATCCGCTTGGACTTTTGGCACCAGTCATAACTAAGGCAAAGATATTTCTTCAACAGCTTTGTAAGGACAAATTAACTTAGGATAAAATCTTGCCGATTGCACGTGATACGACCTGGAGGATTCCCAGAGTCGTACTCTTCGAAGGAGCTGATGTTGAAATACGTGGATTCTGCGATGCCAGTGTGAAGGCCTATGGAGCCTGCATCTACGTAGTGGCCAGGAGTCCACTAGCCACAAGTCGTACCCTTTGCTCCAAGTCTCGAGTTGCGCCATTAAAAACATTGACTGTCCCAAAACTGGAATTGTGTGGAGCGAAGATGTTGGCAAGTCTGATGCATGAAGTCAAGCGCACAGGCATCTTTGTCAGTCAGTTTTATTGCTGGTGCGATTCGTCCGTTGTCCCATCCTGGATAAGAGATGACCCTTTCAAATTGAACGTTTTCGTGGTAAATCGTGTGGCTGCCATACAAGAACTCACTGCCAGTATGGAGTGGCGATATGTTCCGACGGACCGTAATCCAGCTGACATTCTTTCTAGAGGCACAGTTCCCGAAATCCTAGCTCAGTCGAAGCTCTGGTTTCATGGCCCATCGTATCTATTAAATGGTCGCCTAAATTAGCCGGCGGCCTGTCTGCCTGAAGCTCAAACCATTGAATTGAGGAAAAGAATACTAAGTAAGTCTCCACATGCAGATTTAACTCTGGGACGCAAGCACGCCAACTCTTTTCTCTTCCATGCAGCGCACATTCGGCTATGTGTACAAATTTATGAAGCGTATAAGGCATCATGGACTCACTGTTGCAGACATTCATCACGGTACTCGCATTCTTCTTCGGGTTGTACAGAGAGCGAACTTGGTGCTCGGTAAAGACGAAAATCTGCCGCCCATGCGCTGGCCGCTTGGTAGGATAGTTAACATGATTCCTGGGAAGGATGGAGTCAATCGTGTGGCTGATATGAAGACCACGGGAGGAATCATCCGAAGAGCCGTAAACAAGCTGTGGCTTATGAAATAAGATAGCGATGTCCGTATGTATAAACGCAAGGATCTCAGAACATATAAGAGCTATAGACTTGAAATTTTATATGTAGGTGCTCCAGTGCCCGCGCAGATCGTGTTTGTTTCCGATAATCGATAACTTACTCCGTTTCCAAGCAATCCATAAAAATCGATATCGATATCCTGTTGTTTGGGAAAGTTTGGTAAATAATAAGAGCTAAAGTCACGAAACATGATATATTCCTTCTAAAATATTATATATTTGTCAAGCATCTTTCATTTTATACCTATCACCACCTCTCCGCTACCAGCTCAGAGCTATAAATCAAGCAAATAACCCAACTTTTATTGTCTACCAATTTAAGCCAAAATTTATTTGCAAATGACTTTTTCAGTATGAATAGAGGTGCATCTTTAAGAATTTCTGTATACATGTACAAACACACATTCATGCGCGTCTGCTTCGCATTTTAACAGCATGGTTATTGCGACTTTTTCCTGTAATGCTGTTTAAGTTCCTTATTTTTATCATAAGTGCTTAATTCAATGTATGATCTTAAAATGTTATACATTTTTGAATGCGTACGGATCCCTACCATTAATTGGCATTCAAGCAAATTAGACATCGTTTTGTTAAAAAAATTGTAGTAGCCAAAAACCGATTCGTTCGTAAAGTCAACATTTTTGATGATTTTTTGGAATATTTCAGTCAAATAATGTCAGATTTTGCCATTTTATACAAACATTCATGTAAACATAGGAAGAGGTTGTAATTTTGGCCTAGTGAAACAGCTGTTTAATATAAACAAGGTTTGCAAGCCTTTCTTGCACTTGTCGCTGCTGCTATAAATTGCATATTTCTTTTTTGTCTGCCCTCTCAGTTCGATGTTGATCGAGGCGAAGCGAAGAACCAATTCTGAGCCACAGCCAAATAACCTTATAATCTACATAAATTTGCCTCTAAACGTGTTGTTGTGAAAGGCCAAAATGTACTTATTTCTTGGTTTAGGTTCTAAACAGTTGCTAAAAAACATTAGTAACTCAACATTTGGAGGCCCCGGCGAGATTTAAAAATAAATTTATTGCAAATTAAAATTGTGATTATTCAAGTAGAGCATAATCATCGTAAATTGTTAAAATTAGGCAAGTGCAAACCGCCTGTGTGAGCTGACCATTTACAGCTCCCAAATATTCAAATATACATAAACACCGCTAGGTGACTTTCGCGCACTTCCCCTTGCGCGGTTATTCGCCGGCTCAGCTTATATACAAACGCTTGTACGCTCAGTTTGCTGTTTTGATTTTGTGCTGTGAAAAAATGATGCAAGGCGAGAGCATAGAGCCAAGTGTATTGAAAATGAATTATCTGAGGGCTGAGTCGACTTAGAATTGCGGAATGCGAGCAGCCTTTTGCCAATAACTTCTCCCGTTTACCATCCGGCGAGTTTTCAGTGCGGTTGCCTCTGAAGCGGAGTGCAGAGCTTCTAGGAGAGTCTTATGGCCAGGCTCATCTTCGATTTCTCAGTCTTGAGCGAAAATTGGGTCGGAATTCGCATCTGAAGGAGCAGTATTCGGAATTCATCAAAGAGTTTCTGGATCTAAATCACAAGTCGCGAGTTAGTTGAGTGTCTGTTGTTTATACTTCCTCCCACATCATTGCGTTTCGAAAGAAGACAGCACCACATCCAAGTTGCGTGTTGTGTTTGATGGCTCAGCAATTACTGATTCTGGACATTCTCTTTATGATGTACTGATGGCGGGACCAATCATTCAACCTAAGTTGTTTCACATTCTGATTCGCTTCCGCACATATCCTGTTGCTCTCACAACTGATATTTGCAAAATGTATCGTTGTGTCCGAGTAACTTCGCCTGATAGTTACTTCCAGTGCATCCTGTGGAGGGACTCGCCTCAGAAGGATATCGAAATCTTTAAATTAGATACAGTAACATATGGGACCAAATCAGCATCATTTCAGTCCGTGCGCGCAATGCACCAGTTGGCCTTTGATGAGCGTGATGCATTTCCAATTGGATCGGATGCCATCAAGCACAAGTTTTACGTTGACGATTTGATATCCGGAGCCAACTCAGTTGCTGAAGCCAGAAAGAAAATTCGTCAGACGGCTGGGATATTGTCTCGTGGAAAGTTCAAGCTTCGAAAGTGGTGTTCCAGTCACCAAGAAGTAGTCAATGGAGTAGCTTATGAAGATATGGAACAGTACTTAAAGTTCAATGATGGAAGCGATGTCACCAAGGCCCTTGGTCTTGTATGGGATGCAGCGATCGACCAGTTGTTATTTTAATTTTATATTCTAGATTGTACTGTTAAACCCTGCAGGCGATCAGTTCTGTCTATTGTTGCCCGGTTTTATGATCCGCTTGGACTTTTGGCACCAGTCATAACTAAGGCAAAGATATTTCTTCAACAGCTTTGTAAGGACAAATTAACTTAGGATAAAATCTTGCCGATTGCACGTGATACGACCTGGAGGGAGCTATGCTGCAGTTTTCGCAAGATTCGCCATGTATCGATTCCCAGAGTCGTACTCTTCGAAGGAGCTGATGTTGAAATACGTGGATTCTGCGATGCCAGTGTGAAGGCCTATGGAGCCTGCATCTACGTAGTGGCCAGGAGTCCACTAGCCACAAGTCGTACCCTTTGCTCCAAGTCTCGAGTTGCGCCATTTAAAACATTGACTGTCCCAAAACTGGAATTGTGTGGAGCGAAGATGTTGGCAAGTCTGATGCATGAAGTCAAGCGCACAGGCATCTTTGTCAGTCAGTTTTATTGCTGGTGCGATTCGTCCGTTGTCCCATCCTGGATAAGAGATGACCCTTTCAAATTTAACGTTTTCGTGGTAAATCGTGTGGCTGACATACAAGAACTCACTGCCAGTATTTAGTGGCGATATGTTCCGACGGACCGTAATCCAGCTGACATTCTTTCTAGAGGCACAGTTCCCGAAATCCTAGCTCAGTCGAAGCTCTGGTTTCATGGCCCATCGTATCTATTAAATGGTCGCCTAAATTAGCCGGCGGCCTGTCTGCCTGAAGCTCAAACCATTGAATTGAGGAAAAGAATACTAAGTAAGTCTCCACATGCAGATTTAACTCTGGGACGCAAGCACGCCAACTCTTTTCTCTTCCATGCAGCGCACATTCGGCTATGTGTACAAATTTATGAAGCGTATAAGGCATCATGGACTCACTGTTGCAGACATTCATCACGGTACTCGCATTCTTCTTCGGGTTGTACAGAGAGCGAACTTGGTGCTCGGTAAAGACGAAAATCTGCCGCCCATGCGCTGGCCGCTTGGTAGGATAGTTAACATGATTCCTGGGAAGGATGGAGTCAATCGTGTGGCTGATATGAAGACCACGGGAGGAATCATCCGAAGAGCCGCAAACAAGCTGTGGCTTATGAAATAAGATAGCGATGTCCGTATGTATAAACGCAAGGATCTCAGAACATATAAGAGCTATAGACTTGAAATTTTATATGTAGGTGCTCCAGTGCCCGCGCAGATCGTGTTTGTTTCCGATAATCGATAACTTACTCCGTTTCCAAGCAATCCATAAAAATCGATATCGATATCCTGTTGTTTGGGAAAGTTTGGTAAATAATAAGAGCTAAAGTCACGAAACATGATATATTCCTTCTAAAATATTATATATTTGTCAAGCATCTTTCATTTTATACCTATCACCACCTCTCCGCTACCAGCTCAGAGCTATAAATCAAGCAAATAACCCAACTTTTATTGTCTACGAATTTAAGCCAAAATTTATTTGCAAATGACTTTTTCAGTATGAATAGAGGTGCATCTTTAAGAATTTCTGTATACATGTACAAACACACATTCATGCGCGTCTGCTTCGCATTTTAACAGCATGGTTATTGCGACTTTTTCCTGTAATGCTGTTTAAGTTCCTTATTTTTATCATAAGTGCTTAATTCAATGTATGATCTTAAAATGTTATACATTTTTGAATGCGTACGGATCCCTACCATCAATTGGCATTCAAGCAAATTAGACATCGTTTTGTTAAAAAAATTGTAGTAGCCAAAAACCGATTCGTTCGTAAAGTCAACATTTTCATGATTTTTTGGAATATTTCAGTCAAATAATGTCAGATTTTGCCATTTTATACAAACATTCATGTAAACATAGGAAGAGGTTGTAATTTTGGCCTAGTGAAACAGCTGTTTAATATAAACAAGGTTTGCAAGCCTTTCTTGCACTTGTCGCTGCTGCTATAAATTGCATATTTCTTTTTTGTCTGCCCTCTCAGTTCGATGTTGATCGAGGCGAAGCGAAGAACCAATTCTGAGCCACAGCCAAATAACCTTATAATCTACATAAATTTGCCTCTAAACGTGTTGTTGTGAAAGGCCAAAATTTACTTATTTCTTGGTTTAGGTTCTAAACAGTTGCTAAAAAACATTAGTAACTCAACATTTGGAGGCCCCGGCGAGATTTAAAAATAAATTTATTGCAAATTAAAATTGTGATTATTCAAGTAGAGCATAATCATCGTAAATTGTTAAAATTAGGCAAGTGCAAACCGCCTGTGTGAGCTGACCATTTACAGCTCCCAAATATTCAAATATACATAAACACCGCTAGGTGACTTTCGCGCACTTCCCCTTGCGCGGTTATTCGCCGGCTCAGCTTATATACAAACGCTTGTACATAAGCAGCTGTACAATTCGTCGCATGTTGTGCGCTCAGTTTGGTGTTTTGATTTTGTGCTGTGAAAAAATGATGCAAGGCGAGAGCATAGAGCCAAGTGTATTGAAAATGAATTATCTGAGGGCTGAGTCGACTTAGAATTGCGGAATGCGAGCAGCCTTTTGCCAATAACTTCTCCCGTTTACCATCCGGCGAGTTTTCAGTGCGGTTGCCTCTGAAGCGGAGTGCAGAGCTTCTAGGAGAGTCTTATGGCCAGGCTCATCTTCGATTTCTCAGTCTTGAGCGAAAATTGGGTCGGAATTCGCATCTGAAGGAGCAGTATTCGGAATTCATCAAAGAGTTTCTGGATCTAAATCACAAGTCGCGAGTTAGTTGAGTGTCTGTTGTTTATACTTCCTCCCACATCATTGCGTTTCGAAAGAAGACAGCACCACAACCAAGTTGCGTGTTGTGTTTGATGGCTCAGCAATTACTGATTCTGGACATTCTCTTTATGATGTACTGATGGCGGGACCAATCATTCAACCTAAGTTGTTTCACATTCTGATTCGCTTCCGCACATATCCTGTTGCTCTCACAACTGATATTTGCAAAATGTATCGTTGTGTCCGAGTAACTTCGCCTGATAGTTACTTCCAGTGCATCCTGTGGAGGGACTCGCCTCAGAAGGATATCGAAATCTTTAAATTAGATACAGTAACATATGGGACCAAATCAGCATCATTTCAGTCCGTGCGCGCAATGCACCAGTTGGCCTTTGATGAGCGTGATGCATTTCCAATTGGATCGGATGCCATCAAGCACAAGTTTTACGTTGACGATTTGATATCCGGAGCCAACTCAGTTGCTGAAGCCAGAAAGAAAATTCGTCAGACGGCTGGGATATTGTCTCGTGGAAAGTTCAAGCTTCGAAAGTGGTGTTCCAGTCACCAAGAAGTAGTCAATGGAGTAGCTTATGAAGATATGGAACAGTACTTAAAGTTCAATGATGGAAGCGATGTCACCAAGGCCCTTGGTCTTGTATGGGATGCAGCCATCGACCAGTTGTTATTTTAATTTTATATTCTAGATTGTACTGTTAAACCCTGCAGGCGATCAGTTCTGTCTATTTTTGCCCGATTTTATGATCCGCTTGGACTTTTAGGACCAGTCATAACTAAGGCAAAGACATTTCTTCAACAGTTTTGTAAGGGCAAATTAACTTAGGATAAAATCTTGCCGAATGCACGTGATATGACCTGGAGGGAGCTATGCAGCAGTTTTCGCAAGATTCGTCAAGTATCGTTTCCCAGAGTCGTACTCTTCGAAGGAGCTGATGTTGAAATACGTGGATTCTGCGATGCCAGTGTGAAGGCCTATGGAGCCTGCATCTACGTAGTGGCCAGGAGTCCACTAGCCACAAGTCGTACCCTTTGCTCCAAGTCTCGAGTTGCGCCATTAAAAACATTGACTGTCCCAAAACTGGAATTGTGTGGAGCGAAGATGTTGGCAAGTCTGATGCATGAAGTCAAGCGCACAGGCATCTTTGTCAGTCAGTTTTATTGCTGGTGCGATTCGTGCGTTGTCTCATCGTGGATAAGAGATAAGCCCTTCAAATTAAACGTACTAAGTAAGTCTCCACATGCAGATTTAACTCTGGGATGCAAGCACGCCAACTCTTTTGGTTCCATGCAGCGCACATTCGGCTATGTGTACAAAGTTATGAAGCGTATAAGGCATCATGGACTCACTGTTGCAGACATTCATCACGGCACTCGCATTCTTCTTCGGGTTGTACAGAGAGCGAACTTGTGAGATGACATCAAGGAGATTCATTCTTATGGAAATGTACAAAAATCCAGCTCCGTTGCATCTCTTGCACCACTTCTGGATAAACGTGACCTCCTCTGCGTCGGGGGCCGTCTTAACAATTCGTCCCTGGACTATGATGCGCAACACCCCATTATACTGCCTCGGCGTCATGCAATCACCTTAGCTGTCATCGTTCAGTTTCATGAGAGGAATCTACACCCTGGTCCCCGTGCACTTCTAGCCAAAATTCGACTTAAGTTGGTCGATTGGTGGATTAAGAACAGTCTCAAAAGCAGTCAGTAGATGTGTGAAGTACTTCAGATCGAGGCCCATTTTTGTCGAGCCTATGATGGCAAGTCTTTCAAGGGAACGTCTGGAACTCGTTCAAGCCTTCACCTTAACTGGAGTCGATTATTGCGGACCCTTCTTCTATAAGTTGGAAGTTCGTACGAGGCCATCCATCAAGTGCTATGTTAGCAGTTCGGCAGTTCTGCCTCGCCGATGACATCGAGTGGAAATTCATCCCCCCCCCGTTCATCGCACTTTGAAGGACTATGAGGGGCGGCAGTGAAGTTGGCCAAGCACCACTTCTATCGCTCTGTCGGCCGCTCTTTACTTACTTTTGAAGAGCTTTGTACTCTTGTTTGCTAAATCACAGCTATTTTTAGCACACGCCCATTACTCTCGCGTTTAGAGAACCCAGCAGAAATAAATGTCCTGACTCCTGCTCATCTACTGCTTGGTGGTCCTTCATCAGCCATCATCGAGCCAGACTAGACCAAATTTAACTACGACCGTTTAGATGGCTGGCAGTGTGTGACGCAGGTACAACAGGTGTTCTGGACTCGATGGCGTCAAGAGTACTTCACCTTGCTACAACAGCGAGCTAAATGGCGCATTCAAACACAAGCGTGGTGCATCAACGATATGGTGCTCGGTAAAGACGAAAATCTGCCTCCCATGCGGTGGCCGCTTGGTAGAATAGTTAACATGATTCCTGGGAAGGATGGAGTCAATCGTGTGGCTGATATGAAGACCACGGCTGAAATCATCCGATGAGCCGTAAACAAGCTGTGGCTTATGAAATATGATGATATGAATATGATATTTTTATACCCTGAACCCTTTTAAAATGAGTATAAGGGTACCAAAGAACCAATTCTGAGCCACAGCCAAATAACCTTATAATCTACATAAATTTGCCTAATAAACTGAATTATAACGTGTTGTTGTGAAAGGCCAAAATTTACTTATTTCTTGGTTTAGGCTCTAAACAGTTGCTAAAAAACATTAGTAACTCAACATTTGGAGGCCCCGGCGTGATTTAAAAATAAATCTATTGCAAATTAAAATTGTGATTATTCAAGTAGAACATAATCATCGTAAATTGTTATAGTTAGGCAAGTGCAAACCGCCTGTGTAAGCTGACCATTTACAGCTCCAAAATATTCAAATATACATAAACGCCGCTAGGTGACTGTCGCGCTCTTCCCCTTGCGCGGTTATTCGCTGGCTCAGCTTATATACATACGCTTGTACATAAGCAGCTGCACAATTCGTCGCATGTTGCGTGCTCAGCTTGGTGCTCTGATTTTGTGCTTGTGAAAAAATGATGCAAGGCGAGAACACAGATGATATGCAGTCAAACAGGGTATCTTTTCTTAAGCGCAAAGCGGTTGCATTGTTCGAGCGAGCCAAGTGTATTGAAATGAATTATCTGAGGATAAAATTAACAAGTCTTGTGCCGTCGACTTAAAAATGTGCCTTTTGCTATTTGAAAAAACTAAGTTTGCCTTGATTACCGCGCATAACTCGCTAGAGGAGCTTAATTTCGATGAAATTGGCAGCAAACTACGCGATGATTTTGACGAGTTGATCGCCATGGTTGAAGCCCGCCATGGCCCGCCCCACTCAACCTTTCTCCGTCATGAGGATTTGCCAAACCAAACCTTGAGCTTAGTCAACAGAACGCGCCTGCCCGAGCTCAAATTATCAACATTTTCCGGGGGTTATACCGAATATTCGGACTTTATCGCGATGTTTGAGTCAGTTGTCGACAAAGGTACCGAGCTGTCCAACATTGAAATGTTAAATAGGAGATTTAGTAACAAACGTCTTGTTTTCCAGGCACACATCAATAAGATTCTTGGGCTCAAGAGGGTAGATTCGGAATGGGCTTCAAAACTGCGTGAATTCTCGGACAAGGTCAATTCGCATATGCGTGCCTTACAGAATTTGGGCAGTTTGGAGCGAATTTCGGGATGCATAATAGTCCACACGCTGTTTCAAAGGTTGGACACCCAGACTCAGACCAAATGGGAGGAGGCCGCAGGCATTGACAAAATCCCGACAGCCGATGAGTTCTTCACCTTTCTGGAAAGGCGTAGTTAAAGGCTGGATAGCGTGCAACATGCCATGTCATCCCATATAACCAATTATCAGGTGGGCAAATCCAACCATATCACTAACCACAGCAAAAGAGTGCTTGTAGCTGAGACTAACCAAAATGGGTGCAGTTTTTGTGATGCGACTGGTCACGGGATCTACACATGTAGTAAATTCGGACATTTGTCTTCATCCCTTCGGCATAAGGAAGTCAAGAAACTGGCCCTCTGTTATAGCTGCCTAAGGAAGAGACACCAATCTCGGTCTTGCAGTAATAGTCATTGTCATACTTGTGGAGGAAAGCATCATAAACTGTTGCCTTTTGCCACTTCAAGAGAAGCTGACGCGCCGACACCATTACATACATCGGCTGATTTGGGCGCCGCCACCTTGACGCACTCTCACTCCACTACCTCTCTTGCTGTCCAAGGTCTTCAGTCTGGTGTTGTACTCCTGGCCACTGCAGTGGTACTGGTAAAGAATAGTTCTGGTTCCTTGTTTCCCTGTAATGCCTTATTAGACTCAGGCTCGCATTTGCACATGGTCACATCCCGTTTCGCACAGAGACTTTAGTTAAGGAAAATCAGACTGGAAAATTCCCTCGAACATAAGAGTTGGCAGATCCTGCGTTCAACAAACCACAGCGAGCGGTTCTCTTAATTGGAGCGAGCCTTTTCTATGAGCTTTTGTCTGTTGGGCAAATTGTGCTTTTGCCAGGACTACCTCTTCTCGTTGGCCAGGACTACCTCTTCTCGTTGGTACTCGTAGGTACTACGTACCTCGTTGTTGGCTGCCGGCCGCACTCCTAATAGAAAAGCTAGTCAGTTGGACGTCCGTCTGGATGAGTTGGTTGGGCGGCTTTGGGAAATTGAAAGCTTGGAAGAGCCTACAGTAAAGGCCACCAAAGAAGAGGCGGAATGCGAGGAGCATTTTGCCAATAACTTCTACCGTTTACCATCCGGCGAGTTTTCAGTGCGGTTGCCTCTGAAGCGGAGCGCAGAGCTTCTAGGAGAGTCTTATGGCCAGGCTCATCTTCGATTTCTCAGTCTTGAGCGAAAATTGGGTCGGAATTCGCATCTGAAGGAGCAGTATTCGGCATTCATCAAGGAGTTTCTGGATCCAAATCACATGTCGCGAGTTAGTCCAGAGTTGAGTGGCTGTTGTAAATACTTCCTCCCACATCATTGCGTCTTGAAAGAAGACAGCACCACAACCAAGTTGCGTGTTGTGTTTGATGGCTCAGCAACTACTGATTCTGGATATTCTCTTAATGATTTACTGATGGCGGGACCAATCATTCAACCTAAGTTGTTTCACATTCTGATTCGCTTCCGCACATATCCTGTTGCTCTCACAACTGATATTTGCAAAATGTATCGTCGTGTCCGAGTAACTTCGCCTGATACGTTACTTCCAGTGCATCCTATGGAGGGAGTCGCCTCAGAAGGATATCAAAATCTTTAAATTAGATGCAGTAACATATGGGACCAAATCAGCATCATTTCAGTCCGTGCGCGCTGTCCTTAGCTGTCATCGTTCAGTTTCATGAGAGGAATCTACACCCTGGTCCCCGTGCACTTCTAGCCAAAATTCGACTTAATTTGGTCGATTGGTGAATTAAGAACAGTCTCTAAAGCAGTCAGTAAGTGTGTGAGATGCTTCAGAGCGAGGCCCATTTTTGTCGAGCCTATGATGGCAAGTATTCCAAGGGAACGTCTGGAAGTCGTTCAAGCCTTCACCGTAACTGGAGTCGATTATTGCGGACCCTTCTTCTATAAGTCGGAAGTTCGTACGAGGCCATCCATCAAGGGGCCATCCATCGAGTGGAAAATTTAACTACGACCGTTGTGACGCTACAACAGCGAGCTAAATGGCGCACTCAAACACAAGCGTTGTGCACCAACGATATGGTGCTCGTTAAAGACGAAAATCTGCCTCCCATGCGGTGGCCGCTTGGTAGGATAGTCAACATGATTCCTGGGAAGGATGGAGTCAATCGTGTAGCTGATATGAAGAGCCGTAAACAAGCTGTGTCTGCTGCCCCTTAAGGATTCTGTTGAAAGTCAGGCTTCCAACGGGGGAGTATGTTGGATTCTGCAGCAGCCTCATCAAATTAGCATAAGCAAACATTCATGTAAACATAAGAGGTTGTAATTTTGGTCTAGTGGAACAGCTGCTTATTATAAACAAGGTTGGCAAGCCTTTCTTGCACTTGTCGCTGCTGCTATAAATTGCATATTCCTTTTTTGTCTGCCCTCTCAGTTGTTGATCGAGGCGAAGCGAAGAACCAATTCTTAGCCACAGCCAAATAACCTTATAATCTAAATAAATGTGCCTAATAAACTGAGCTAAGTATAACGTGTTGTGAAAGGCCAAAATTTACTTATTTCTGGGTTTAGGTTCTAAACAGTTGCTAAAAACCATTAGTAACTCAACAATACCATTTTTGACTTGTAAGGTTTAGTTGTATCGATTGGCATCAAAAAAAGGAAACCCAAAATGTTGACCCAAATCGACAAAATGGCATCACGTTTTTTTTAAATTTGATACCATTTTTGACTCGTAAGGATCAGTTATATCGATTGGCATCAAAAACAATGAAATCCAAAATTTTGACCCAAATCGACAAAATGGCAAGGGGTTTTTTTTCAAAATCGAGGTCGGTGCGAAAATCGAAACTTTTTCGATGATTTATATTTTAATATCTCGGGTAAATAATGTCCGATTTTAATGTTATACCCTTTTAAATACGTACAGATCCCCACCATCAATTGGCATTTAAACAAATAAATCATCGATGGGTTGAAAAATTTTGTTGACAAAAAACCGATTCGTTCGTAAATTCAACCTTTTTGATGATTTTGTGGAATATTTCCGTCAAATAATGTCCGATTTTGGAATTTAATACAATTTTTGACTTGTAAGGATTAGTTCTAACGATTGGCATCAAAAAAGGAAATCGAAAATTTTGACCCAAATCGACAAAATGGCAAGGGGTTACATCACGCTTTTTTTCAAAACACAAGTCGGAGTCGACAGCCATGTCCGTCTGTCCGTCCGTCCGTCCGTATGTATGAACGCAAGGATCTCAGAACATATAAGAGTTATAGACTTGAAATGCTAGTGCGTGCGCAGATCGAATTTGTTTCCAATAATCGAAAACTTACTCCATTTTCCAAGCAATCGATAAAAATCGATATCGATATCCTGTTTTTTGGGCAATTTTGGTAAATAACAAGAGCTAGAGACCCCAAACTTGACATATAGCTTCTAAAATAGAATATATATATGCATTTGATGTTGGAAGAAGAGGGTTCAGGGTATCCTCTTGTCGGGATCTCCTGACTAGAATACCTTACTGGTTTTTTTTTTGTTTCTTGTACCTTAAATATTCGAATATCACAAGGGCAAAGGTTATAGATAGATATAAATGCTTGCGTAAAATTAGAACTAGAGTAATTTTTGCACTGATCACGCCAATCTGCCCATTTTCTAAGACGGCCTCTACAATGCCTTCATATGGTAATTGCGTAATATGACAATTTTCAATATATTCTAAAACGTATCGGTCCTTTGGGAGCTCCTTTTTAAGACAACGTGACCTTTGTATTTAGCAATAAATTTCTTGTTTGTGCCACTGGTGATATCAATGTTTCTCATGACTACAAAATCTCCTGCAGAGAATTTTATATGATTTTTATGATTTTTCTCAATTTGCGTTGAGCATTTTCTTCTTTGTCGGAAGCCTTCTTGCGAATATTTATTAAATCAGGACTATCAAGAATATGGTTTTTATTTAAATATTCAGTTCAATGTTTCTCTGCCTCTCTGCTGAAATCCGAACAATAAGACTGAAGGTATATTTCCTGTTCTAGAATGAATAGAATTATTTATAGCATATTCAGCTTTTCTCAATAACTTACTCCAATCAGAATGTTAAGTTGGCTCGTTTATTTTTGCTAAATTGGATTTTAAGGTTCGGTTGATCTATGTGCAATAAGGTAAATGGTACTGGGTGTTTGGGTAAACTGTGCAATGTTCTATTATTTTAATGCGAGGGGGGTAGTGAACATTATACACTAAGCAATTTTGTATAAAAGATTCAACTTTGGGAACCAATAATGTTTCATTTACACACTTTTTTATTCCGAGATGACACAGCTTTTCATGTACTGTTCTAATTAAATTAGTTTCCACTTCTTCTGGAACATACAATAATTCTATATTATTTTCTAATCGCCTTTAAATATTTCCATAATCTGATGTGAACTGATCAATAGGACCATTTTCTAATTTATCTTTCAATTCCACTATTTTATTTGAATCTGAAGGTGAATATCATCAATATTTATTACTGCAACTACTTGATTTTTATGTTTATCCTCTGCTATTGCTAGTTGCGGTTCATATTTTAACTCATCTCTTAATAAAGTATATCTGCTTAAAGCATCAACATGTGTCATATATTTGCCACTACGATATCTAATGCTGTTTAAGTTCCTTATTTTTATCATAAGTGCTTAATTCAATGTATGATCTTAAAATGTTATACCTTTTTGAATGTGTACGGATCCCTACCATCAACTGGCATTCAAGCAAATTAGACATCGTTTTGTTAAAAAAAATGTAGTAGACAAACACCGATTCGTTCGTAAGATCAACCTTTTTGATGATTTTTTGGAATATCACCGTCAAATTATGAAAGATTTTGCCATTTTATACAAACATTCATGTAAGCATAGGAAGAGGTTGTAATTTTGGTCTAGTGAAACAGCTGTTTATTATAAACAAGGTTTGCAAGCCTATCTTGCACTTGTCGCAGCTGCTATAAATTGTATATTTCCTTTTTGTCTGCCCTCTCAGTTCGTTGTTGATCGACGCGAAGCGAAGAACCAATTCTGAGCCACAGCCAAATAACCTTATAATCTACATAAATTTGCCTAATAAACTGAATTATAATGTGTTGTTGTGAAAGGCCAAAATTTACTTATTTCTTGGTTTAGGTTCTAAACAGTTGCTAAAAAACATTAGTAACTCAACATTTGGAGGCCCCGGCGTGATTTAAAAATAAATCTATTGCAAATTAAAATTGTGATTATTCAAGTAGAACATAATCAGCGCAAATTGTTATAGTTAGGCAAGTGCAAACCGCCTGTGTGAGCTGACCATTTACAGCTCCCAAATATTCAAATATACATAAACGCCGCTAGTTGACTTTCGCGCTCTTCCCCTTGCGCGGTCATTCGCCGGCTCAGCTTATATACATACGCTTGTACATAAGCAGCTGCACAATTCGTCGCATGTTGCGTGCTCAGTTTGGTGCTCTGATTTTGTGCTTGTGAAAAAATGATGCAAGGCGAGAACACAGATGATATGCAGTCAAACAGGGTATCTTTTCTTAAGCGCAAAGCGGTTGCATTGTTCGAGCGAGCCAAGTGTATTGAAATGAATTATCTGAGGATAAAATTAACAAGTCTTGTGCCGTCGACTTAAAAATGTGCCTTTTGCTATTTGAAAAACTAAGTTTGCCTTGATTACCGCGCATAACTCGCTAGAGGAGCTTAATTTCGATGAAATTGGCAGCAAACTACGCGATGATTTTGACGAGTTGATCGCCATGGTTGAAGCCCGCCATGGCCCGCCCCACTCAACCTTTCTCCGTCATGAGGATTTCCCAAACCAAACCTTGAGCTTAGTCAACAGAACGCGCCTGCTCGAGCTCAAATTATCAACATTTTCCGGGGGTTATACCGAATATTCGGACTTTATCGCGATGTTTGAGTCAGTTGTCGACAAAGGTACCGAGCTGTCCAACATTGAAATGTTAAATAGGAGATTTAGTAACAAACGTCTTGTTTTCCAGGCACACATCAATAAGATTCTTGGGCTCAAGAGGGTAGATTCGGAATGGGTTTCAAAACTGCGTGAGTTCTCGGACAAGGTCAATTCGCATAAGCGTGCCTTACAGAATTTGGGCAGTTTGGAGCAAATTTCGGGATGCATAATAGTCCACATGCTGTTTCAAAGGTTGGACACCCAGACTCAGACCAAATGGGAGGAGGCCGCAGGCATTGACAAAATCCCGACAGCCGATGAGTTCTTCACCTTTCTGGAAAGGCGTAGTTAAAGGCTGGATAGCGTGCAACATGCCATGTCATCCCATATAACCAATTATCAGGTGGGCAAATCCAACCATAACACTAACCACAGCAAAAGAGTGCTTGTAGCTGAGACTAACCAACATGGGTGCAGTTTTTGTGATGCGTCTGGTCATGGGATCTACACATGTAGTAAATTCGGAAATTTGTCTCCATCCCTTCGGCATAAGGAAGTCAAGAAACTGGTCCTTTGTTATAACTGCCTAAGGAAGGGACACCAATCTCGGTCTTGCAGTAATAGTCATTGTCGTACTTGTGGAGGAAAGCATCATAAACTGTTGCCTTTTGCCACTTCAAGAGAAGCTGACGCGCCGACACCATTACATACATCGGCTGATTTGGGCGCCGCCACCTTGACGCACTCTCACTCCACTACCTCTCTTGCTGTCCAAGGTCTTCAGTCTGGTGTTGTACTCCTGGCCACTGCAGTGGTACTGGTGAAGAATAGTTCTGGTTCCTTGTTTCCCTGTAATGCCTTATTAGACTCAGGCTCGCATTTGCACATGGTCACATCCCGTTTCGCACAGAGACTTTAGTTAAGGAAAATCAGACTGGAAAATTCCCTCGAACATAAGAGTTGGCCGATCCTGCGTTCAACAAACCACAGCGAGTGGTTCTCTTAATTGGAGCGAGCCTTTTCTATGAGCTTTTGTCTGTTGGGCAAATTGTGCTTTTGCCAGGACTACCTCTTCTCGTTGGCCAGGACTACCTCTTCTCGTTGGTACTCGTAGGTACTACGTACCTCGTTGTTGGCTGCCGGCCGCACTCCTAATAGAAAAGCTAGTCAGTTGGACGTCCGTCTGGATGAGTTGGTTGGGCGGCTTTGGGAAATTGAAAGCTTGGAAGAGCCTACAGTAAAGGCCACCAAAGAAGAGGCGGAATGCGAGGAGCATTTTGCCAATAACTTCTACCGTTTACCATCCGGCGAGTTTTCAGTGCGGTTGCCTCTGAAGCGGAGCGCAGAGCTTCTAGGAGAGTCTTATGGCCAGGCTCATCTTCGATTTCTCAGTCTTGAGCGAAAATTGGGTCGGAATTCGCATCTGAAGGAGCAGTATTCGGCATTCATCAAGGAGTTTCTGAATCCAAATCACATGTCGCGAGTTAGTCCAGAGTTGAGTGGCTGTTGTAAATACTTCCTCCCACATCATTGCGTCTTGAAAGAAGACAGCACCACAACCAAGTTGCGTGTTGTGTTTGATGGCTCAGCAACTACTGATTCTGGATATTCTCTTAATGATTTACTGATGGCGGGACCAATCATTCAACCTAAGTTGTTTCACATTCTGATTCGCTTCCGCACATATCCTGTTGCTCTCACAACTGATATTTGCAAAATGTATCGTCGTGTCCGAGTAACTTCGCCTGATACGTTACTTCCAGTGCATCCTGTGGAGGGAGTCGCCTCAGAAGGATATCGAAATCTTTAAATTAGATACAGTAACATATGGGACCAAATCAGCATCATTTCAGTCCGTGCGCGCTGTCCTTAGCTGTCATCGTTCAGTTTCATGAGAGGAATCTACACCCTGGTCCCCGTGCACTTCTAGCCAAAATTCGACTTAATTTGGTCGATTGGTGAATTAAGAACAGTCTCTAAAGCAGTCAGTAAATGTGTGAGGTGCTTCAGAGCGAGGCCCATTTTTGTCGAGCCTATGATGGCAAGTATTCCAAGAAAACGTCTGGAAGTCGTTCAACCCTTCACCGTAACTGGAGTCGATTATTGCGGACCCTTCTTCTATAAGTCGGAAGTTCGTACGAGGCCATCCATCAAGTGCTATGTTAGCAGTTCGGCAGTTCTGCCTCGCCGATGACATCGAGTGGAAATTCATCCCCCATTGATCGAGGCGAAGCGAAGAACCAATTCTTAGCCACAGCCAAATAACCTTATAATCTACATAAATTTGCCTAATAAACTGAGCTAAGTATAACGTGTTGTGAAAGGCCAAAATTTACTTATTTCTTGGTTTAGGTTCTAAACAGTTGCTAAAAACCATTAGTAACTCAACAATACCATTTTTGACTTGTAAGGTTTAGTTGTATAGATTGGCATCAAAAAAAGGAAACCCAAAATGTTGACCCAAATCGACAAAATGGCATCACGTTTTTTTTAAATTTTATACCATTTTTGACTCGTAAGGATCAGTTGTATCGATTGGCATCAAAAACAATGAAATCCAAAATTTTGACCCAAATCGACAAAATGGCAAGGGGTTTTTTTCAAAATCGAGGTCGGTGCGAAAATCGAAACTTTTTCGATGATTTATATTTTAATATCTCGGATAAATAATGTCCGATTTTAATGTTATACCCTTTTAAATACGTACAGATCCCTACCATCAATTGGCATTTAAACAAATAAATCATCGATGGGTTGAAAAATTTTGTTGACAAAAAACCGATTCGTTCGTAAATTCAACCTTTTTGACGATTTTGTGGAATATTTCCGTCAAATAATGTCCGATTTTGGAATTTAATACAATATTTGACTTGTAAGGATTAGTTCTAACGATTGGCATCAAAAAAGGAAATCGAAAATTTTGACCCAAATCGACAAAATGGCAAGGGGTTACATCACGCTTTTTTTCAAAATACAGGTCGGAGTCGACAGCCATGTCCGTCTGTCTGTCCGTCCGTCCGTCCGTATGTATGAACGCAAGGATCTCAGAACATATAAGAGCTATAGACTTGAAATCCTAGTGCGTGCGCAGATCGAGTTTGTTTCCAATAATCGAAAACTTACTCCATTTTCCAAGCAATCGATAAAAATCGATATCGATATCCTGTTTTTTGGGAAATTTTGGTAAATAATAAGAGCTAGAGACCCCAAACTTGACATATAGCTTCTAAAATAGAATATATATATGCATTTGATGTTGGAAGAAGAGGGTTCAGGGTATCCTCTTGTCGGGATCTCCTGACTAGAATATCTTACTTGTTTTTTTTGGTTTCTTGTACCTTAAATATTCGAATATTACAAGGGCAAAGGTTATAGATAGATTTAAATGCTTGCGTAAAATTAGAACTACAGTAATTTTTGCACTGATCACGCCAATCTGCCCATTTTCTAAGACGGCCTCTACAATGCCCTCATATGGTAATTACGTAATTTGACAATTTTCAATATATTCTAAAACGTATCGGTCCTTTGGGAGCTCCTTTTTAAGACAACGTGACCTTTGTATTTAGCAATAAATTTCTTGTTTGTGCCACTGGTGATATCAATGTTTCTCATGACTACAAAATCTCCTGCAGAGAATTTTATATGATTTTTATGATTTTTCTCAATTTGCGTTGAGCATTTTCTTCTTTGTCGGAAGCCTTCTTGCGAATATTTATTGAATCAGGACTATCAAGTTATGGTTTTTATTTAAATATTCAGTTCAATGTTTCTCTGCCTCTCTGCTGAAATCCGAACAATAAGACTGACGGTATATTTCCTGTTCCAGAATGAATAGAATTATTTATAGCATATTCAGCTTTTCTCAATAACTTACTCCAATCAGAATGTTAAGTTGGCTCGTTTATTTTTGCTAACTTGGATTTTAAGGTTCGGTTGATCTATGTGCAATAAGGTAAATGGTACTGGGTGTTTGGGTAAACTGTGCAATGTTCTATTATTTTAATGCGAGGGGGGTAGTGAACATTATACACTAAGCAATTTTGTATAAAAGATTCAACTTTGGGAACCAATAATGTTTCATTTACACACTTTTCTATTCCGAGATGACACAGCTTTTCATGTACTGTTCTAATTAAATTAGTTTCCACTTCTTCTGGAACATACAATAATTCTATATTATTTTCTAATCGCCTATAAATATTTCCATAATCTGATGTGAACTGATC
This sequence comes from Drosophila virilis, assembly GCF_030788295.1. NCBI lineage: Eukaryota > Metazoa > Arthropoda > Insecta > Diptera > Drosophilidae > Drosophila > Drosophila virilis. The sequence continues at coordinate 35,659,707 of NC_091544.1, forward strand.
AATAGGACCATTTTCTAATTTATCTTTTAATTCCACTATTTTATTTGAATCTGAAGGTGAATATCATCAATATTTATTACTGCAACTACTTGATTTTTATGTTTATCCTCTGCTATTGCTACTTGCGGTTCATATTTTAACTCTTCACTTAATAAAGTATATCTGCTTAAAGCATCAACATGTGTCATATATTTGCCACTACGATGTTCTATAGTGTAATTATAATTTTCGAGCTGTAAAGCCCATCTAGCAATTTTAGCATTAGCACTCTTACGATTCAAGGTTAATGTCAATGAGTTACAGTTTGTGATTATCTTAAACGGAATTTCTTCTAAATAAATCATAAACTTGTTCAAAGAATAAATAATAGCTAGAGTTTCAAGTTTAAAACTATGATATTTCTTTTCAGCTGCTGTTGTGGTTTGCAAAAAGTATGTTATTGGATAAAACTTGTCAGACTGCTTCTGAAGTAATACTGCTCCAAATCCTTCAGCACTCGCATCGCAATGTAATTCTGTTTCCTTATTTGGGCTGTACAGGGATAATATTGGGGCAGAAACTAGTCTTTCCCATAAAAATTCAAAATAGCACGACATTTCTGATTCATTTCATATTTGGCATATAGTTTGACTAATTCATTTAGTGGCCTTACTATCCGCGAATAGCTAGGTATAAAGCGTCTAAAATAAAAAAATAAACCTAAACATTTCTGCACTTCAATAGAATTTTTCGGAATTGGGAGGTGCCTAATTGCAGTAATGGGTTCCATATTAGGGCTTATTCCATGTTTGTTTACTGAGTAGCCTAAAAATTCAATACACGTAAAGCAAAATAAACATTTACTTAATTTTATTTCAAACCTATATTCTGTTAACCGCCTATGTACGCTACTGAGCGTTACTAAATGTTCTTCAATTGTTTCTGTTCCTATAGCAATATCATCTATATATACAATAACATTCCCTTCACGAACTAATGGATATATAAATCTTTGAAACACTGCTGGTGCATCCTGAAGTCCAAATGGCATCTTGACATATTCGTACTGGCCACTCGGTGTAACAAAAGCGGTATACTGTATCGAATTTTTAGCCATTTAACCTGATGAAATCCAGATTTCAGGTCCAAAAGTGAAAAGTATCGTTTGCCTTCCATTCTCTCCAAATATCATTAATATATGGAAGAGGATATCCATCTCTTATAGTTAATTTATTAAGCTGCCTATAATCTATGTTCATTCGCTTTTCACCGGTCTTTTTCTTTACAAGAACTATTGCAGATGTAACGGGAGATTCACTTGGTTAATATTTTCTATTTTTAACAGATCATCGTTGACCTCATTAAAGTTATCTATTTTTACTAATTATACAGCGTCCCTTTCAGTATTTAATCTCTTTTTACTAATTCTTAATAATTCAGAGGGATAACTGTCACTATTCAATCTGTTCTCACTAATTTTATTTAAATCGGAAAGATCACTGGCACTATTCAATTTGTTTTCACTAAAGTTAGATGCAATCACAACACTTGGCAATGCTTTGCAAAATATACAACGACAATTAGGTAATTTTGTTTTGTTTGCTTCATTTTGTATTGTTTTTTTTTTCAATCTTTCGAACAAAAGCTAATTTAATATTTTATGTTTCTAAAAATGTTCTTCCCAATAGCACATCTGTTTATAAGTAGTTATCTGGGACAACGTGAAACAATGAAATTTCTGTAATTTTATCAAACTTCACGTAAAGATAAATTTTCCCAAATGTTAATAATTGAGATCCATTAATACCACAATATTCACTTGGGTATAAGGTTTTTGTAGTACTATTCTCACTGGGCAAAGTAGAGCGTCGAATAAGGTTAATGGAACATCTGGTGTCAAATATGGCAGAAAGAGTTTTTAAGTTAGACTTATGCGATTTTTCAGTTCATGAATATACTCCTACCTTATTTATTATCGGTACAACTAGATGCTCGTCATCGCTTATCTGTGGGTTGCTGGCTACACTCTCAAGTTTCAAAGCTTTTACTTCTTGCTACTTGCAGTCTTTTATCATGTGCTAAAGTGATCCACAACTGGAGCATGAGCCCTTTGCATGTATGGGCTCAGTACATGAAGAAGCCTAGTGTCCGAAACCTGAACAATTGTAGCAGCGTAACTCGTGTCTGCCACTAACAGTGGATAGTGCTTGGGCGGCCAGACTTCACTGTTGACTTCAAAAATGAGATGATTTCTGCCACTAAATGTCCTAAAAAAATTGAATTTAAGATCGGCATAGGTTGCCGACTGATCAACCCGTATAAACAAATCTTCTTCTGAATCAAGCTTCATCAACAAACGAACACAACGAAATCCTGAATCCACTTATGCGCATCGTTCGTCTCCGCTTTAGCAAACGGAACTATGCTGCACAGAATATCTCTAGCGTCGTTTCTAGAATTGTTATCCGAATTATTTAAGTTTTCTGTTAATTCCGCCAACATCTTTTTCTTCTTAGCTATTCTAATGGCTGCATCCAATTCATCTTCTTCTGTTAGTGTCTACTTACAACATTTTTCCTTTTTTGATGTACAGGCCTCAAATTGATCCAAATCAATATTGTTGTTCGCAGCAATCATTGTTAATTGTCTTTTTGTTGCATAAGCAGGGAAACTAATATAATTGCGATTCAGTAGTGCAACGATGTCAGTTTTTTCCTCTTGTGCCTTGAATTGCATCAGACAACTCCAAGAAAATGGCGTTTGTGGCTTTTTTTTTTCAGCTTTATGACGGTCCTATGGAAAGAATAAATATTGTAGGTCGTTGTTGGATTACTTATTCCACTTCTGAGGTTATTGCGATGCCACAATATGCTTTTATTGGTACTTCTTTGAGAATATTTTATAAAAGTTATAAAAGTGTCGATCACTTGCTTATCGGTATCTTATTTTATCGGGAAAATACAACCGTGGCAGAACATTAGAACTAATACTAAATATCGTAAGCAATAAATAGCTTATGCAATTACTATAGAACTATTGGATTCACTTATAATTAAAAAATATAACCATACAATAATACTTAATACATGTTACAAAATTTGTTTATATTTTTTTTCTAAAAACTCGGTTATATATGTTTCATGCAGCGAACTAGCATCGGCTTGAAACTATATTCCAACTGATTATGTTCACGTCACAAGTCACTTACATGATTCTGTTGGGTCTATGGTTAATCTAGTTGCGATAAGCTCCCTCGCTGAAGTGACAAACGGTATTCTTCGTGAAGAGTCGTAATGTTTCTCGAGTTTTTTCGTGAATTTTTGACTTTCGCGTTTTTTGATGGTTAAAAATTGTCGTTTTCGTTATTTAATTATTAAAAAATTATCCCAATGCGCCAATTAGTTCTTTTATAAATGCAGTTTTATATATATACCCTGAACCCATTAAAAATGGGTATAAGGGTATATTGTATTTGTGCGAAATCCAAATGTATGTAACAGGCAGAAGGAAGCACCCCAATAAAGTATATATATTCTTGATCAACATCAATAGCCGAGTCGGTCTAGCCATGTCCGTCTGTCTGTCCACCCGTCCGTCAGTATGTATGAACGCAAGGATTTCCGAACATATAAAAGCTATAGACTTGAAATTTTAGATGTAGGTGCTCCTAGTGCCTATGCAGATCGAGTTTATTTCCAATAATCGATAACTTACTCCGTTTCCAAGTAATCGATAAAAATCGATATAGATATCCTGTTTTTTCGGCAATTTTGGCAAATAATAAGAGCTAGAGTCACCAAACTGGACATATAGCTTCTAAAATATAATATATATGAATTTTATCTTGGAAGAAGAGGGCTCAGGGTATCCCCTAGTCGGGAGCTCCCGACTAGAACCTCTTTCTTGTTTTTGATTATTTACATGAATAAATGCAGTTGAGTTAAATAAGAACAGTGATTTCAGCAGCGGTACGCTTCGCTTTATTCATATCCAAACTTGGACAAATTAAATCAATTTTGGCTTTAATAAGCAAAGCTCGCATGCGTCGTCGTCGCTGCCACAGAGCCGACGTACCATAGAATATTTGTGTTTTCTGAAAAGTCAATTGCATTTAAATTGTGGCTTAAATTGGTTGGCAATAAAAGTTTGGTTATTAACTAGATTTATAGCTCTTTGGTGGTAGCGGCGAGGTGGCGGTAGGTATAAAATTAAAGATACTTAACATGTATATAATATTCTAGAAGCAACATATCATGTTTCGTGACTCAAGCTGTTATTATTTACCATAATTGCCCAATAAACAGGATATCGATATCGATTATCTGAAACAAACTCGATCCGCGAGGTCACTAGCACCTACATCTAAAATTTCAAGTCTCTAGCTCTTAAAGGTTCTGTGATCCTTGCGTTCATACATACGGACAGACGGACAGACGGACATGGCTAGATCGACTCGGCTATTGATGCGGATCAAAAATATATATACTTTATGGGGTCGGAGATGCTTCCTTCTGTCTGTTACATACATTTGGATTTTGCACAAATACAAGGGTATACCCTTATACCAAAGACAATATAAACGCTAAGATGAGTAACGCCCATACATTTGAATGCGACCCAAAATTTCTAGCCTGGCTTTTCATCTGGCCTTTGAGGCTTCGTACGGCATGCCTGCCGACTGGTTGTTCGTACTCCAAAGACCAGACGAACGAATACCGAAGTCGCGGCTTGCTGATGCTGACACGAGCTACGAAGTTACTCGCCAGCCTGCCTTCAGCAAAGCTGGTCGATGCTGCTTTGCGTCGCTTCGTTTTCGAAGTATATTGAGCGAAAAAGTTTAGAACTTACGATCGACGCAAAGTGCTTGTGCTTTATCCATGAAATGCATGCTTTATTTAAATGATATATTACCCTAGATATTAACAAATAATTTTACAGGAAAATTTAAGAACTTTTATAATTTTTACACAAGGCGCTTCTTGCGCAATAACTATGTTAAGAAAATAGCACACATAGATTGATTTCACTTTTCTTTTTGACAGTGTATGCTCGAGAAAAGTTCTTGTCTCAGCTAATAGCGTGCGTGCACCTTTGGGTGCATGCGTGAATTATACATGCATAAGAACTTTAAAGTATGTATGTATGTGTTGTTATTCACTGCTCTGGCTTAAGCTGGCAAGAAATTAATTTTGTTAGTTTTCTAGCGCAGATCATGACCTATCCTAAATTTATGTTGATATATGAATGCATTTTGTGTACTGAAGTTGGCTCCGCAGAAAATATGTATTTCTAAGTCGATACAAGTATTTACATAATTTCTTTAAATTAAATTAATATTATTTTCATTTTCCAATTAAGAAATAAAAGAGTGCTAAAAAATACAATTACATTTCAAGTCGACTCGAAGGTCATATTTAGTTATGACCCCATTATAATTATAATGGCCTCCTCGCGGTGTTCCCTGTGTACTTTGTTCTTTATAATTCGAACAAAAAATAATAATAATAATAATTGCTCTGCGCAACTTGCATACGCATTTAATAATTATGTCGTGCTGTAAGAAACCGTGCACGTTCAAGCAGGCTGACGATTCTGCACTGCCGCAATTTGTTAATTGCTGGCTGTGTGAGAATATGATGCATGCTAAATGTGCAGGTCTCACTGGGCGTGATTGCGACAAGATCGCTGCTATTGCTAAGAAGGGCTGCGGTGGCTTGCGTTGGCAAACAAATTGATTTCTCCAGAATGTATAATTCTGTGAGAGGTCAATTCTTAAAATTAAATCTTTTTTCATTATCAGAATGTCAGAGGTCTCATTTCAAAGCTTAAAAATATTTTTATGGCCAGCACTTCCTTCGATTCGGATATAATAGCATTTACAGAAACATGGTTAAACTCAACCATATCTAATTTTGAGATTTTACCGAATAACTTTATTTTGTTTAGAAATGATCGGCCGACTCGAAGTGGTGGGGTGTTAATTGCCGTTAAAGCCACTCTTCAGTCTGAACTATTCTGTTTTAGTACGCCTACTGACGCTGAGATTGTCTCAGTTAAGGTGTCTTTTCCTACACGGAATATCTATGTAACATGCTCTTATGTCTCACCTTCTTCTGATATTCAAGTTTATATGAATCATATTACTTGTATTAAAGAAGTTTCTTCACACGTGCGTGATAATGACCTATTTATGGTGTTGGGTGATTTGAATTTGCCGAACACCTCTTGGTCATTATTCACTGCTGAAAATTATCTAGTGCCCTCAGCACAGCACGATTTTATAGACTGCATGCTTGAGCTTTCGTTGTTTCAAATCAATTCAATTTTTAATCATATGAATAGAACACTTGACCTTGTATTTGTTAACGACAACCTTATTTCTAATGTGTCTAGGTCCCCTCCTTTATCTCTTCATGAGGATGTTTTTCATCCAACTTTAGAGATTGCAATGCTAAATTGTTATCCTTTCATTTCGTGCTCATCAGCCAATAAGCCCCGCTATTGCTTTCGCAAAGGAAATTATTCTTTGCTGAATCAGCTTATTTATTGGTCTTTCTTATATGACTCAGTTGATATGAATACAGCCATTAATTTTTTTTATATCACCCTATACTCCCTCTTAGATGTGTGTATTCCTAAGTCAATTCCTTCGACTACTTTTTCAAAACCACCCTGGTTTACTCCCAGATTATCACATCTAAAAAATCTAAAATCCAAATATTTTAAAAAGTTTAAAAAGTCTGGTTCGTGTACAGACTTGGCTAAATATTCCATAGCCAAGTCGAACTTCTTTCTTCTTAAATCTCAATGCTATGAGAATTCTCTAATTCGTTGTAAAAGGCAATTTGCCCGAAATCCGAGACAGTTTTATAATGTTGTAAGCTTGAAGCGTATATCTTCAAGTTTGCCATCTTCTTTTTTTCTTGGGATGGATAAAGCTAGCAATGACACTGATTCTGTTAACCTCTTTGCTAATTTTTTCCAATCAACTTACTCTTCAGTTTGTCCTAATACTAATTCTTACCCTTATACTATTTCTTCCGCTAGTTCTATACCGCCCCCCCTTATTTCACACTCCTCTCTCCTATTAGCGATAAACTCTTCAAAATCTTCTTAATCTCCTGGGCCGGACAATATTCTTAGTTGTTTACTAAAGGAGTGTAGTTCTTCCCTTTTTTATCCATTGCTAAAGCTGTTTAATCTATCCCTTGAAACTTCTGTCTTTCCATCTCTTTGGAAAGAATCTTACATCATTCCTCTTTACAAGAAAGGTGGGAAGTCTGATATACAAAATTACAGGGGCATTGCAAAACTGTCCGCTATTCATAAATTATTTGAAAAAATAATCACTTCGAATTTGCAGCATTTCTGCAAATCAGTTGTTTTCCCTGTTCAACATGGATTCGTAAAGAATCGGTCAACCCAACCATTCTGCTTGAGGTTTCCCTCTGTCCCTTTTACTTTGGATAAATTCTTATTTAAAAGGTAGGACCCAAAGAGTAATACTGAGGTTGACTACCTCTAAAAGGGTTCAAGTTACTTCTGGTGTTCCTCAAGGTAGTCATCTTGGACCTTTACTCTTTATTCTTTTCATAAATGATCTTCCCTCTGTTATATCACATGCCCGTGTACTCATGTATGCGGACGATGTCAAACTTTTTCTATCATACACTAACCCCCTACATCATTTTTGTCTACACGACGATTTGAACGCTATGCAACTTTGGTGTTCGGCCAATCAATTGCATCTAAATTGTTCAAAGTGTATGCTTATGACATTTAATCGTATTACACCCTATCTTGTCAGTTATACAATCGACAATATCCCTTTGCAACGTATACTAACAGTTAAGGATGTAGGCGTTATTTTTGATTCTAAACTCTGTTTCAATCTTCACTTAGATACCATTGTTAATGAGGCAAAAGGTGTACTTGGATTCTTTAAACGATGGTCTAAAGAGTTTAACGATCCTTTTATAACAAAGCTTCTGTACATCTCTCTTGTTCGCCCTATCCTTGAATACTGCTCTTGCATCTGGTCTTCACAGTATAACAACAGCCAGGATCGTATTGAATCTGCTCAGAAGCAATTTTTGCTTTTTGCCTTACGACGTTTAAATTGGGACCCTAATCTTCGGTTGCCGTATTACTCCAGCAGACTGCTTCTTCTCAACCTTCCGTCGTTAACCAACCGTAGGACAATTCTCGGTGTTGTCCTTTTACATAAGTTGATTGTAGGCGACATAGATTCTCCTTTTCTGCTAGGGCGTCTTGAATTCTCTGTTCCAGCTAGACCACCCAGAAATTATCGCCCCTTATTACTATCTACGTGCACAACAGATTACGCTATGCACAATCCTTTTCGCGTGCTATGTAAAAATTATAATAGTTTGCATCACGTTTTCTCTACCGAACTGTCTCTACCCCTAATAAAATCGTTGCTTTCAGGATACCTTCGGGAAGTCGCTGACCATTCCCAGCTATGAGCAGGGGCATAGCTAGCCGGACAGGCTGAAAAATTTTCCCCCACCGGGTCGGTGATTTCCCATTACTTTTCTCTTTGTCCTATCTACCTTATACTCTTTATCTAACTTACATTGCTTTACTTTATTAACAATCTTCTTACTTTCTTTTTTCCTATTTAATGTATTTTCTTAATTAATATAGCAAATTAAGATTATTTTCAATTTTACTTGAGATCACTTTTTTCCTACTTACAACATTCTGCTTAGATGTAGGCTCTAATAGCGTCACTGACAAAATTAGCTGTGAAAAGGGGCACAGCTGGCCGGACTGGCAAATAAAACACCTCCATCGGTCGGTGATGGTATTTAGAAAATTGTATCCTTTAACTAGGCTTTTAGCATATAATTCTTATGTACAATCTTTTGAATAATTAGGAAGACACTCGTTTTGTCGACCATTTATAAATAAATAAATAATAACATAAATAATAGCACTCTTTTATTTCTTAATTGGAAAATGAAAATAATAATAATATTATTTAAAGAAATTATCTAAATATTTGTATCGACTTAGAAATACATATTTTCTGCGGAGCCAACTTCAGTACACAAAATGCATTCATATATCAACATAAATTTAGGATAGGTCATGATCTGCGCTAGAAAACTAACAAAATTAATTTCTTGCCAGCTTAAGCCAGAGCAGTGAATAACAACACATACATACATACTTTAAAGTTCTTATGCATGTATAATTCACGCATGCACCCAAAGGTGCACGCACGCTATTAGCTGAGACAAGAACTTTTCTCGAGCATACACTGTCAAAAAGAAAAGTGAAATCAATCTATGTGTGCTATTTTCTTAACATAGTTATTGCGCAAGAAGCGCCTTGTGTAAAAATTATAAAAGTTCTTAAATTTTCCTGTAAAATTATTTGTTAATATCTAGGGTAATATATCATTTAAATAAAGCATGCATTTCATGGATAAAGCACAAGCACTTTGCGTCGATCGTAAGTTCTAAACTTTTTCGCTCAATGAACTTCGAAAACGAAGCGACGCAAAGCAGCATCGACCACCTTTGCTGAAGGCAGGCTGGCGAGTAACTTCGTAGCTCGTGTCAGCATCAGCAAGCCGCGACTTCGGCATTCGTTCGTCTGGTCTTTGGAGAACGAACAACCAGTCGGCAGGCATGCCGTACGAAGCCTCAAAGGCCAGATGAAAGGCCAGGCTAGAAATTTTGCGTCGCATTCAAATGTATGGGCGTTACTCATCTTAGTGTTTATATTGTCTTTGGTAGCATTTTGTTGTATGGCGTTATTCATCTTAGTGTTTATATTGTCTTTGCTTATACCCATTTTTTATGGGTTCAGGGTATAAAAAAAAGTTCCCTTGGCAGGGTTCGAACTCGCAACTGACAGCAGTACTTGCTGTCGACTCTACTCAACAGCCACACCAGAAAAAAAAGTTCTTTCCCCGATAGGGCTCAAACTCGCGACAGACCGCACCACTTGCTATGTATCTAGTACCTTTGATAAAAAAAGGAACTAAAATAGCATTACAGAAAAAAGTCGTAATTACCATGTTGTTAGAATGCGAACTTGACGCGCATAAATGTGTGTGTGTACATGTATACAGAAATTCCTAAAGCTGCTGCCCCATTCAATTGTGAAGTTGCATATAACTTTGGTTTTTTCTTAACCGATCTTTATGAAATTTCCGACAGTATATCTTACTGTACCATAGAATATTTGTGTATTATGAGAATTATCTAATTCGTTGTAAAAGGCAATTCGCCCGAAATCCGAGACAGTTTTATAATTTTGTAAACTTGAAGCGTAAATTTTCAAGTTTGCCATCTTCTTTTTTTCTTGGGATGGATAAAGCTAGCAATGACACTGATTCTGTTAACCTCTTTGCTTATTTTTTCCAATCAACTTACTCTTCAGTCTGTCCTAATACTAATTCTTGCCCTTATACTATTTCCTCCGCTAGTTCTATACCTCTCCCCATTATTTCACACTCCTCTCTCCTATTACCTATAAATCTTTAAAATCTTCTTAATCTCCTGGACCGGACAATATTCCTAGTTGTCTACTCAAGGAGTGTAGTTCTTCCCTTTTTTATCCATTGCTAAAGCTGTTTAATCTATCCCTTGAAACTTCTGTCTTTCCATCTCTTTGGAAAGAATCTTACATCATTCCTCTTCACAAGAAAGGTGGGAAGTCTGGTATACAAAATTACAGGACATTGCAAAACTGTCCGCTATTCCTAAATTATTTGAAAAAATAATCACTTCGAATTTGCAGCATTTCTGAAAACCGGTTGTTTCCCCTGTTCAACATGGATTCGTAAAGAATCGGTCAACTACGACCAATCTGCTTGAGTTTACTTCCTTGGTAAATTATGCTTTCCTTTCGAAAATGCAAACTGATGTCATTTACACTGACTTTAGTAAGGCGTTTGACTCTGTGCACCATGACATTTTACTTTTTAAAATTGACCAAATAGGTTTCCCTCTGTCCCTTTTACTTTGGATAAATTCTTATTTAAAAGGTAGGACCTCGTCTGGCTGAGACAAGAACTTTTTTCGAGCATACACTGCGACTTCGGCCGAAATCCGAGACAGTTTTATAATGTTGTAAGCTTGAAGCGTATATCTTCAAGTTTGCCATCTTCTTTTTTTCTTGGGATGGATAAAGCTAGCAATGACACTGATTCTGCTAACCTCTTTGCTAATTTTTTTCAATCAACTTACTCTTCAGTCTGTCCTAATACTAATTCTTACCCTTATACTATTTCTTCCGCTAGTTCTATACCGCCCCCATTATTCCACACTCCTCTCTCCTATTAGCTATAAACTCTTTAAAATCTTCTTAATCTCCTGGGCCGGACAATATTCCTAGTTGTCTACTCAAGGAGTGTAGTTCTTCCCTTTTTTATCCATTGCTTAAGCTGTTTAATCTATCCCTTGAAACTTCTGTCTTTCCATCTCTTTGGAAAGAATCTTACATCATTCCTCTTCACAAGAAAGGTGGGAAGTCTGATATACAAAATTACAGGGGCATTGCAAAACTGTCCGCTATTCCTAAATTATTTGAAAAAATAATCACTTCGAATTTGCAGCATTTCTGCAAATCAGTTGTTTCCCCTGTTCAACATGGATTCGTAAAGAATCGGTCAACCACGACCTTTCTGCTTGAGTTTACTTCCTTGGTAAATTATGCTTTCCTTTCGAAAATGCAAACTGATGTCATTTACACTGACTTCAGTAAGGCGTTTGACTCTGTGCACCATGACATTTTACTTTTTAAACTTAACCGAATAGGTTTCCCTCTGTCCCTTTTACTTTGGATTAATTCTTATTTAAAAGGTAGGACCCAAAAGGTACCTCTAAAAGGGTTCACGTTACTTCTGGTGTTCCTCAAGGTAGTCATCTTGGACCTTTACTCTTTATTCTTTTTATAAATGATCTTCCCTCTGTTATATCACATGCCCGTGTACTCATGTATGCGGACGATGTCAAACTTTTTCTATCATACACTAACCCCCTACATCATTTTTGTCTACACAACGATTTGAACGCTATGCAACTTTGGTGTTCGGCCAATCAATTGCATCTAAATTGTTCAAAGTGTATGCTTATGACATTTAATCGTATTACACCTTATCTTGTCAGTTATACAATCGACAATATCCCTTTGCAACGTATACTAACAGTTAAGGATCTAGGCGTTATTTTTGATTCTAAACTCTGTTTCAATCTTCACTTAGATACCATTGTTAATGAGGCAAAAGGTGTACTTGGATTCTTTAAACGATGGTCTAAAGAGTTTAACGATCCTTTTATAACAAAACTTCTGTACATCTCTCTTGTTCTCCCTATCCTTGAATACTGCTCTTGCATCTGGTCTTCACAGTATAACAACAGCCAGGATCGTATTGAATCTGCTCAGAAGCAATTTTTGCTTTTTGCCTTACGACGTTTAAATTGGGACCCTAATCTTCGGTTGCCGTATTACTCCAGCAGACTGCTTCTTCTCATCCTTCCGTCGTTAACCAACCGTAGGACAATTCTCGGTGTTGTCCTTTTACATAAGTTGATTGTAGGCGACATAGATTCTCCTTTTCTGCTAGGGCGTCTTCAATTCTCTGTTCCGGCAAGACCAACCAGAAATTATCGCCCCTTATTACTATCTACGTGCACAACAGATTACGCTATGCACAATCCTTTTCGCGTGCTATGTAAAAATTATAATAGTTTGCATCACGTTTTCTCTACCGAACTGTCTCTACCCCTAATAAAATCGTTGCTTTCAGGATACCTTCGGGAAGTCGCTGACCATTCCCAGCTATGAGCAGGGGCATAGCTAGCCGGACAGGCTGAAAAATTTTCCCCCACCGGGTCGGTGATTTCCCATTACTTTTCTCTTTGTCCTATCTACTTAATACTCTTTATCTAACTTACATTGCTTTACTTTATTAACAATCTTCTTACTTTCTCTTTTCCTATTTATTGTATTTTCTTAATTAATATAGCAAATTAAGATTATTTCTAATTTTATTTGAGATCTCTCTTTTCCTACTTACAACATTCTGCTTAGATGTAGGCTCTAATAGCGTCACTGACAAAATTAGCTGTGAAAAGGGGCACAGCTGGCCGGACTGGCAAATAAAACACCTCCATCGGTCGGTGATGGTATTTAGAAAATTGTATCCTTTAACTAGGCTTTTAGCATATACTTCCTATGTACAATCTTTTGAATAATTAGGAAGACACTTGTTTTGTCGACCATTTATAAATAAATAAATAATAACATAAATAATAGCACTCTTTTATTTCTTAATTGGAAAATGAAAATAATAATAATATTATTTAAAGAAATTATGTAAATATTTGTATCGACTTAGAAATACATATTTTCTGCGGAGCCAACTTCAGTACACAAAATGCATTCATATATCAACATAAATTTGGGATAGGTCATGATCTGCGCTAGAAAACTAACAAAATTAATTTCTTGCCAGCTAAGGTCAGAGCAGTGAATAACAACACATACATACATACTTTATAGTTCTTATGCATGTATAATTCACGAATACAACGAAAGGTGCACGCACGCTATTGGCTGAGACAAGAACTTTTTTCGAGCATACACTGTCCAAAAAAAAAAGTGAAATCAATCTATGTGTGCTATTTTCTTAACATAGTTATTGCGCAAGAAGCGCCTTGTGTAAAAATTATAAAAGTTCTTAAATTTTGCTGTAAAATTATTTGTTAATATCTAGGGTAATATATCATTTAAATAAAGCATGCATTTCATGGATAAAGCACAAGCACTTTGCGTCGATCGTAAGTTCTAAACTTTTTCGCTCAATGTACTTCGAAAACGAAGCGACGCAAAGCAGCATCGACCACCTTTGCTGAAGGCAGGCTGGCGAGTAACTTCGTAGCTCGTGTCAGCATCAGCAAGCCGCGACTTCGGCATTCGTTCGTCTGGTCTTTGGAGAACGAACAACCAGTCGGCAGGCATGCCGTACGAAGCCTCAAAGGCCAGATGAAAGGACAGACTAGAAATTTTGCGTCGCATTCAAATGTATGGGCGTTACTCATCTTAGTGTTTATATTGTCTTTGGTAGCATTTTGTTGTATGGCGTTATTCATCTTAGTGTTTATATTGTCTTTGCTTATACCCATTTTTTATGGGTTCAGGGTATAAAAAAAAGTTCCCTTGGCAGGGTTCGAACTCGCAACTGACAGCAGTACTTGCTGTCGACTCTACTCAACAGCCACACCAGAAAAAAAAGTTCTTTCCCCGATAGGGCTCAAACTCGCGACAGACCGCACCACTTGCTATGTCTCTACTCAGCACCCACACCAATAAACAAGTACCTTTGATAAAAAAAGGAACTAAAATAGCATTACAGAAAAAAGTCGTAATTACCATGTTGTTAGAATGCGAACTTGACGCGCATAAATGTGTGTGTGTACATGTATACAGAAATTCCTAAAGCTGCTGCCCCATTCAATTGTGAAGTTGCATATAACTTTGGTTTTTTCTTAACCGATCTTTATGAAATTTCCGACAGTATATCTTACTGTACCATAGAATATTTGTGTATTATGAGAATTATCTAATTCGTTGTAAAAGGCAATTCGCCCGAAATCCGAGACAGTTTTATAATTTTGTAAACTTGAAGCGTAAATCTTCAAGTTTGCCATCTTCTTTCTTTCTTGGGATGGATAAAGCTAGCAATGACACTGATTCTGTTAACCTCTTTGCTTATTTTTTCCAATCAACTTACTCTTCAGTCTGTCCTAATACTAATTCTTGCCCTTATACTATTTCCTCCAATAGTTCTATACCTCTCCCCATTATTTCACACTCCTCTCTCCTATTAGCTATAAATCTTTAAAATCTTCTTAATCTCCTGGACCGGACAATATTCCTAGTTGTCTACTCAAGGAGTGTAGTTCTTCCCTTTTTTATCCATTGCTAAAGCTGTTTAATCTATCCCTTGAAACTTCTGTCTTTCCATCTCTTTGGAAAGAATCTTACATCATTCCTCTTCACAAGAAAGGTGGGAAGTCTGATATACAAAATTACAGGGGCATTGCAAAACTGTCCGCTATTCCTAAATTATTTGAAAAAATAATCACTTCGAATTTGCAGCATTTCTGCAAATCAGTTGTTTCGCCTGTTCAACATGGATTTGTAAAGAATCGGTCAACTACGACCAATCTGCTTGAGTTTACTTCCTTGGTAAATTATGCTTTCCTTTCGAAAATGCAAACTGATGTCATTTACACTGACTTTAGTAAGGCGTTTGACTCTGTGCACCATGACATTTTACTTTTTAAACTTGACCAAATAGGTTTCCCTCTGTCCCTTTTACTTTGGATAAATTCTTATTTAAAAGGTAGGACCTCGTCTGGCTGAGACAAGAACTTTTTTCGAGCATACACTGCGACTTCGGCCGAAATCCGAGACAGTTTTATAATGTTGTAAGCTTGAAGCGTATATCTTCAAGTTTGCCATCTTCTTTTTTTCTTGGGATGGATAAAGCTAGCAATGACACTGATTCTGCTAACCTCTTTGCTAATTTTTTCCAATCAACTTACTCTTCAGTCTGTCCTAATACTAATTCTTACCCTTACCCCCCATTATTCCACACTCCTCTCTCCTATTAGCTATAAACTCTTTAAAATCTTCTTAATCTCCGGGGCCGGACAATATTCCTAGTTGTCTACTCAAGGAGTGTAGTTCTTCCCTTTTTTATCAATTGTTTAAGCTGTTTAATCTATCCCTTGAAACTTCTGTCTTTCCATCTCTTTGGAAAGAATCTTACATCATTCCTCTTCACAAGAAAGGTGGGAAGTCTGATATACAAAATTACAGGGGCATTGCAAAACTGTCCGCTATTCCTAAATTATTTGAAAAAATAATCACTTCGAATTTGCAGCATTTCTGCAAATCAGTTGTTTCCCCTGTTCAACATGGATTCGTAAAGAATCGGTCAACAACGACCTTTCTGCTTGAGTTTACTTCCTTGGTAAATTATGCTTTCCTTTCGAAAATGCAAACTGATGTCATTTACACTGACTTCAGTAAGGCGTTTGACTCTGTGCACCATGACATTTTACTTTTTAAACTTGACCGAATAGGTTTCCCTCTGTCCCTTTTACTTTGGATTAATTCTTATTTAAAAGGTAGGACCCAAAAGGTACCTCTTAAAGGGTTCACGTTACTTCTGGTGTTCCTCAAGGTAGTCATCTTGGACCTTTACTCTTTATTCTTTTTATAAATGATCTTCCCTCTGTTATATCACATGCCCGTGTACTCATGTATGCGGACGATGTCAAACTTTTTCTATCATACACTAACCCCCTACATCATTTTTGTCTACACGACGATTTGAACGCTATGTAACTTTGGTGTTCGGCCAATCAATTGCATCTAAATTGTTCAAAGTGTATGCTTATGACATTTAATCTTATTACACCTTATCTTGTCAGTTATACAATCGACAATATCCCTTTGCAACGTATACTAACAGTTAAGGATCTAGGCGTTATTTTTGATTCTAAACTCTGTTTCAATCTTCACTTAGATACCATTGTTAATGAGGCAAAAGGTGTACTTGGATTCTTTAAACGATGGTCTAAAGAGTTTAACGATCCTTTTATAACAAAACTTCTGCACATCTGTCTTGTTCGCCCTATCCTTGAATACTGCTCTTGCATCTGGTCTCCACAGTATAACAACAGCCAGGATCGTATTGAATCTGCTCAAAAGCAATTTTTGCTTTTTGCCTTACGACGTTTAAATTGGGACCCTAATCTTCGGTTGCCGTCCTATTCCTGCTGACTGCTTCTTCTCAACCTTCCGTCGTTAACCAACCATAGGACAATTCTCGGTGTTGTCCTTCTACATACGTTGATTATTGGCGACATAGATTCTCCTTTTCTGCTAGGGCGTCTTCAATTCTCTGTTCCGGCAAGACCAACCAGAAATTATCGCCCCTTATTACTATCTACGTGCACAACAGATTACGCTATGCACAATCCTTTTCGCGTGCTATGTAAAAATTATAATAGTTTGTATCACGTTTTCTCTACCGAACTGTCTCCACCCCTAATAAAATCGTTGCTTTCAGGATACCTTCGGGAAGTCGCTGACCATTCCCAGCTATGAGCAGGGGCATAGATAGCCGGACAGGCTGAAAAATTTTCCCCCACCGGGTCGGTGATTTCCCATTACTTTTCTCTTTGTCCTATCCACTTAACACTCTTTATCTAACTTACATTGCTTTACTTTATTAACAATCTTCTTACTTTCTTTTTTCCTATTTATTGTATTTTCTTAATTAATATAGCAAATTAAGATTATTTTTAATTTTACTTGAGATCACTTTTTTCCTACTTACAACCTTCTGCTGAGATGTAGGCTCTAATAGCGTCACTGACAAAATTAGCTGTGAAAAGGGGCACAGCTGGCCGGACTGGCAAATAAAACACCTCCATCGGTCGGTGATGGTATTTAGAAAATTGTATCCTTTAACTAGGCTTTTAGCATATAGTTCTTATGTACAATCTTTTGAATAATGAGGAAGACACTCGTTTTGTCGACCATTAATAAATAAATAAATAATAACATAAATAATAGCACTCTTTTATTTCTTAATTGGAAAATGAAAATAATAATAATATTATTTAAAGAAATTATGTAAATATTTGTATCGACTTAGAAATACGTATTTTCTGCGGAGCCAACTTCAGTACACAAAATGCATTCATATATCAACATAAATTTGGGATAGGTCATGATCTGCGCTAGAAAACTAACAAAATTAATTTCTTGCCAGCTAAGTCCAGAGCAGTGAATAACAACACATACATACATACTTTATAGTTCTTATGCATGTATAATTCACGAATACAACGAAAGGTGCACGCACGCTATTGGCTGAGACAAGAACTTTTTTCGAGCATACACTGTCCAAAAAGAAAAGTGAAATCAATCTATGTGTGCTATTTTCTTATCATAGCTATTGCGCAAGAAGCGCCTTGTGTAAAAATTATAAAAGTTCTTAAATTTTCCTGTAAAATTATTTGTTAATATCTAGGGTAATATATCATTTAAATAAAGCATGCATTTCATGGATAAAGCTCAAGCACTTTGAGTCGATCGTAAGTTCTAAACTTTTTCGCTCAATGTACTTCGAAAACGAAGCGACGCAAAGCAGCATCGACCAGCTTTGCTGAAGGCAGGCTGGCGACTAACTTCGTAGCTCGTGTCAGCATCAGCAAGCCGCGACTTCGGCATTCGTTCGTCTGGTCTTTGGAGAACGAACAACCAGTCGGCAGGTTTGCCGTACGAAGCCTCAAAGGCCAGATGAAAGGCCAGGCTAGAAATTTTGCGTCGCATTCAAATGTATGGGCGTTACTCATCTTAGTGTTTATATTGTCTTTGGTAGCATTTTGTTGTATGGCGTTATTCATCTTAGTGTTTATATTGTCTTTGCTTATACCCATTTTTTATGGGTTCAGGGAATAAAAAAAAGTTCCCTTGGCAGGGTTCGAACTCGCAACTGACAGCAGTACTTGCTGTCGACTCTACTCAACAGCCACACCAGTAAAAAGAAGTTCTTTCCCCGGTAGGGCTCAAACTCGCGACAGACCGCACCACTTGCTATGTCTCTACTCAGCACCCACACCAATAAACAAGTACCTTTGATAAAACAAGGAACTAAAATAGCATTACAGAAAAAGTCGCAATTACCATGTTGTTAGAATGCGAACTTGACGCGCATAAATGTGTGTGTGTACATGTATACAGAAATTCCTAAAGCTGCTGCCCCATTCAATTGTGCAGTTGCATATAACTTTGGTATTTTCTTAACCGATCTTTATGAAATTTCCGACAGTATATCTTACTGTACCATAGAATATTTGTGTATTATGAGAATTATCTAATTCGTTGTAAAAGGCAATTCGCCCGAAATCCGAGACAGTTTTATAATTTTGTAAACTTGAAGCGTAAATCTTCAAGTTTGCCATCTTCTTTTTTTCTTGGGATGGATAAAGCTAGCAATGACACTGATTCTGCTAACCTCTTTGCTAATTTTTTCCAATCAACTTACTCTTCAGTCTGTCCTAATACTAATTCTTACCCTTATACTATTTCTTCCGCTAGTTCTATACCTCCCCCCATTATTTCACACTCCTCTCTCCTATTAGCTATAAATCTTTAAAATCTTCTAAATCTCCTGGGCCGGACAATATTCCTAGTTGTCTACTCAAGGAGTGTAGCTCTTCCCTTTTTTATCCATTGCTAAAGCTGTTTAATCTATCCCTTGAAACTTCTGTCTTTCCATCTCTTTGGAAAGAATCTTACATCATTCCTCTTCACAAGAAAGGTGGGAAGTCTGATATACAAACTTACAGGGGCATTGCAAAACTGTCCGCTATTCCTAAATTATTTGAAAAAATAATCACTTCGAATTTGCAGCATTTCTGCAAATCAGTTGTTTCCCCTGTTCAACATGGATTCGTAAAGAATCGGTCAACTACGACCAATCTGCTTGAGTTTACTTCCTTGGTAAATTATGCTTGCCTTTTGAAAATGCAAACTGATGTCATTTACTCTAACTTTAGTAAGGCATTTGACTCTGTGCACCATGACATTTTACTTTTTAAACTTGACCGAATAGGTTTCCCTCTGTCTCTTTTACTTTGGATTAATTCTTATTTAAAAGGTAGGACCTCGTCTGGCTGAGACAAGAACTTTTTTCGAGCATACACTGTCCAAAAAGAAAAGTGAAATCAATCTATGTGTGCTATTTTCTTAACATAGTTATAGCGCAAGAAGCGCCTTGTGTAAAAATTATAAAAGTTCTTAAATTTTCCTGTAAAATTATTTGTTAATATCTAGGGTAATATATCATTTAAATAAAGCATGCATTTCATAGATAAAGCACAAGCACTTTGCGTCGATCGTAAGTTCTACACTTTTTCGCTCAATGTACTTCGAAAACGAAGCGACGCAAAGCAGCATCGACCAGCTTTGCTGAAGGCAGGCTGGCGACTAACTTCGTAGCTCGTGTCAGCATCAGCAAGCCGCGACTTCGGCATTCGTTCGTCTGGTCTTTGGAGAACGAACAACCTGTCGGCAGGCATGCCGTACGAAGCCTCAAAGGCCAGATGAAATGTTTGGGCGTTACTCATCTTAGTGTTTATATTGTCCTTGGTAGCATTTTGTTGTATGGCGTTATTCATCTTAGTGCTTATATTGTCTTTGCTTATACGCATTTTTTATGGGTTCAGGGTATAAAAAATATTTCCCTTGGCAGGGTTCGAACTCGCAACTGACAGCAGTACTTGCTGTCGACTCTACTCAACAGCCACACCAGTAAAAAAAAGTTCTTTCCCCGGTAGGGCTCAAACTCGCGACAGACCGCACCACTTGCTATGTCTCTACTCAGCACCCACACCAATAAACAAGTACCTTTGATAAAAAAAGGAACTAAAATAGCATTACAGAAAAAAGTCGCAATTACCATGTTGTTAGAATGCGAACTTGACGCGCATAAATGTGTGTGTGTACATGTATACAGAAATTCTTAAAGCTGCTGCCCCATTCAATTACGCAGCTTCATATAACTTTGGTTTTTTCTTAACCGATCTTTATGAAATTTTCTACAGTATATCTTATTGTACCATAGAATATTTGTGTATTCTGAAAAAGTCAATTGTATTTAAATTGTGGCTTAAATTGGTTGGCAATAAAAGTTGGGTTATTAACTAGATTTAAAGCTCTGAGGTGGTAGCGGGGAGGTGGCGGTAGGTATAGAATGAAAGAAACTTGACACATATATAATATTCTAGAAGCAACATACCATGTTTGGTGACTCCAGCTCTTATTAATTACACAAATTGCCCAAACAACGGGATATCGATTACTTTTTTATTGATTGTTTGGAAACGGAGTAAGCTATCGATTATCAGAAACAAACTCGATCTGCGCGGGCACTAGGAGCACCTACATCTAAAATTTCAAGCCTCTAGTTCTTATAGGTTCTGCGATCCTTGCGTTCATACATACGGACAGACGGACGGGCGGACAGACGGACGTATAACAAGTAAGAGTCGGAGATGCTTTCTTCTGCCTGTTACATACATGTGGATCTTGCACAAATACAATACACCCTTATACCCATTTTCAATGGGCTTAGGGTATAAAAAGGAACTAAAATAGCATTACAAAAAATGTCGCAATAACCATGCTGTTAGAATGCGAAGCAGATGCGCATAAATGTGTGTGTGTACATGGATACAGAAATTCTTAAATCTGCTACCCCATTCAATTACGCATATAACTTTGGTTTTTTTATAACCGATCTTTATGAAATTTTCTACAGTATATCTTATTGTACCATAGAATATTTGTGTATTCTGAAAAGTGAATTGCATTTAAATTGTGGTTTAAATTGGTTGGCAATAAAAGTTGGGTTATTAACATGATCTATAGCTCTGTGGTAATAGCGAGGAGATGGCGGAAGTTATAAAATGAAATATACTTGACA
This sequence comes from Drosophila virilis, assembly GCF_030788295.1. Taxonomy (NCBI): domain Eukaryota; kingdom Metazoa; phylum Arthropoda; class Insecta; order Diptera; family Drosophilidae; genus Drosophila; species Drosophila virilis. The sequence goes on from NC_091544.1 coordinate 35,681,239, forward strand.
TATATATAATATGCTAGCAGCAAAGTATCATGTTTGGTGACTCTAGCTCATATCATTTACCACAATTGCCCAAAAAACAGGATATCGACATTGAATTTTATCGATTGCTTGGAAACGGAGTAAGTTATCGAGTATTGGAAATAAACTCGATCTGCGCGGGCACCAGGAGCACCTACATCTAAAATTTCAAATCTCTAGCTCTTATAGGTTATGAGATCCTTGCGTTCATACATACGGACAGACGGACGGACGGACAGACGGACATATAAAAAGGAACTAAAATAACTTTACAGAAAAAAGTCGCAATTATCATGATGTTAGAATGCGAACTAGAAGCGCATAAATGTGTGTGTGTACATGTATACAGAAATTCTTCAAGCTGCTGCCCCATTCCATTGCGCAGTTGCATATAACTTTGGTTTTTTATTAACCGATATTTATGAAATTTTCTACACTTTATCTTATTGTACCATAGAATACGTGTGTATTCTGAAAAAGTCAATTACATTTAAATTGTGGCTTAAATTGGTTGGCAATAAAAGTTTGGTTATTAACTAGATTTAAAGCACTGCGGTGGTAGCGGGGAGGTGGCGGTAGGTATAAAATTAAAGATAACATACATATAATATTCTAGAAGCAACATATCATGTTTCGTGACTCAAGCTCTTATTATTTACCAAAATTGCCCAACAAACAGGATATCGATATCGATTATCTGAAACAAACTCGATCCGCGAGGTCACTAGGAGCACCTACATCTAAAATTTCAAGTCTCTAGCTCTTAAAGGTTCTGTGATCCTTGTGTTCATACATACGGACAGACGGACAGACAGACAGACGGACATGGCTAGATCGACTCGGCTATTGATGCGGATCAAAAATATATATACTTTATGGGGTCGGAGATGCTTCCTTCTGCCTGTTACATACATTTGGATTTTGGACAAATACAATATACCCTTATACCAATGACAATATAAGCACTAAGATGAGTAACGCCCATACATTTGAATGCGACGCAAAATTTCTAGCCTGGCCTTTCATCTGGCCTTTGAGGCTTCGTACGGCATGCCTGCTGTCTGGTTGTTCGTTCTCAAAAGACCAGACGAACGAATGCCAAAGTCGCGGCTTGCTGATGCTGACACGAGCTACAAAGTTAGTCGTCAGCCTGCCTTCAGCAAAGCTGGTCGATGCTGCTTTGCGTCGCTTCGTTTTCGAAGTACATTGAGCGAAAAAGTTTAGAACTTACGATCGACGCAAAGTGCTTGTGCTTTATCCATGAAATGCATGCTTTATTTAAATGATATATTACCCTAGATAATAACAAATAATTTTACAACTAAATTTAAGAACTTTTATAATTTTTACACAAGGCGCTTCTTGCGCAATAACTATGTTAAGAAAATAGCACACATAGATTGATTTCACTTTTCTTTTTGACAGTGTATGCTCGAGAAAAGTTCTTGTCTCAGCCAATAGCGTGCGTGCACCTTTGGGTGTATGCGTGAATTATACATGCATAAGAACTTTAAAGTATGTATGTATGTGTTGTTATTCACTGCTCTGGCTTTAGCTGGCAAGAAATTAATTTTGTTAGTTTTCTAGCGCAGATCATGACCTATCCCAAATTTATGCTGATATATGAATGCATTTTGTGTACTGAAGTTGGCTCCGCAGAAAATATGTATTTCTAAGTCGATACAAGTATTTACATAATTTCTTTAAATTAAATTAATATTATTTTCATTTTCCAATTAAGAAATAAAAGAGTGCTAAAAAATACAATTACATTTCAAGTCGACTCGAAGGTCATATTTAGTTATGACCCCATTATAATTATAATGGCCTCCTCGCGGTGTTCCCTGTGTACTTTGTTCTTTATAATTCGAACAAAAAATAATAATAATAATAATTGCTCTGCGCAACTTGCATACGCATTTAATAATTATGTCGTGCTGTAAGAAACCGTGCACGTTCAAGCAGGCTGACGATTCTGCACTGCCGCAATTTGTTAATTGCTGGCTGTGTGAGAATATGATGCATGCTAAATGTACAGGTCTCACTGTGAGTGATTGCGACAAGATCGCTGCTATTGCCAAGAAGGGCTGCGGTGGCTTGCGTTGGTCGTGCCCAGAATGCATCGACAAACAAATTGATTTTTCCAGAATGTATAATTCTGTGAGAGGTCAATTCTTTAAATTAAATAATGTGGCTAAGCAGCTCTCGAGTAATTTTGACTCGAGTTTCGAGTTGCTTGGCAAATATAAATTTGAGTCCCCAACCAATCGCCGGTTGGAGCCTGAACTTTTGCAATTGCCCTCTACGTCTGTTCAGACACCCACGACTTTCTTGTCCCTTCCTAGCAACTTGGAGGTATCTCCAATGTTGTCTTTATCGCCTGCTCCAAGCGACTGTCCAATTACCCCTGTTTCAACCCCTGTACTAGTCCCAGTAGAGCCCGTACCTGATCCCGTCCCAATTAATCAAACTGCCTCAGCCCAGTCAGCTTCTGGACAAAGGTAGCAAATTTTCTGCTTGCGTGTCAATAACCAAATTTAATTTTTCTACCCCTCGTGAAATATCATCATTCAAAATAAATGTTTCACATGATATGTTCCCAATCATTTGTGATCCCAAATTTTGGCCACCACAAATGATTGTTCATGAGTTCAAGCCTAAAAAGCGTAACCAGCCTGTCACCCTTCCAGTCCCTTCAATACAGGGTACGATTTCTGCCCCAAAAAACTAGCTTCATCTTCTGACCAAATCTTTATTAATTATCAGAATGTCAGAGGTCTCATTTCAAAGCTTAAAAATCTTTTCATGGCCAGCACTTCCTTCGATTCGGATATAATAGCATTTTCAGAAACATGGTTAAACTCAACCATATCTGATTTTGAGATTTTACCGAATAACTTTATTTTGTTTAGAAATGATCGGCCGACTCGAGGTGGTGGGGTGTTAATTGCCGTTAAAGCCACTCTCCAGTCTGAACTATTCTGTTTTAGTACGCCTACTGACGCTGAGATTGTCTCAGTTAAGGTGTCTTTTCCTACACGGAATATCTATGTAACATGCTCTTATGTCTCACCTTCTTCTGATATTCAAGTTTATATGAATCATATTACTTGTATTAAAGAAGTTTCTTCACACGTGCGGGATAATGACCTATTAATGGTGTTGGGTGATTTGAATTTGCCGAACACCTCTTGGTCATTATTCACTGCTGAAAATTATCTAGTGCCCTCAGCACAGCACGATTTTATAGACTGCATAATCATATGAATAGAACACTTGACCTTGTATTTGTTAACGACAACCTTATTTCTAATGTGTCTAGGTCCCCTCCTTTATCTCTTCATGAGGATGTTTTTCATCCAACTTTAGAGATTGCAATGCTAAATTGTAATCCTTTCATTTCGTGCTCATCAGCCAATAAGCCCCGCTATTGCTTTCGCAAAGGAAATTATTCTTTGCTGAATCAGCTTATTTATTGGTCTTTCTTATATGACTCAGTTGATATGAATACAGCCATTAATTTTTTGTATATCACCCTAAACTTCCTCTTAGATGTGTGTATTCCTAAGTCAATTCCTTCGACTACTTTTTCAAAACCACCCTGGTTTACTCCCAGATTATACATATACAAAATCTAAAATCCAAATATTTTAAATAGTTTAAAAAGTCTGGTTCGTGTACAGAATTGGCTAAATATTCCATAGCCAAGTCGAACTTCTTTCTTCTTAAATCTCAATGCTATGAGAATTATCTAATTCGTTGTAAAAGGCAATTCGCCCGAAATCCCAGATAGTTTTATAATTTTGTAAGCTTGAAGCGTAAATCTTCAAGTTTGCCATCTTCTATTTTTCTTGGGATGGATAAAGCTAGCAATGACACTGATTCTGCTAACCTCTTTGCTAATTTTTTCCAATCAACTTACTCTTCAGACTGTCCTAATACTAGTTCTTACCCTTATACTATTTCTTCCGCTAGTTCTATACCGCCCCCCATTATTTCACACTGCTCTCTCTTATTAGCTATAAACTCTTTAAAATCTTCTTAATCTCCTGGGCCGGACAATATTCCTAGTTGTCTACTCAAGGAGTGTAGTTCTTCCCTTTTTTATCCATTGCTAAAGATGTTTAATCTATCCCTTGAAACTTCTGTCTTTCCATCTCTTTGGAAAGAATCTTACATCATTCCTCTTCACAAGAAAGGTGGGAAGTCTGATATACAAAATTACAGGGGCATTGCAAAACTGTCCGCTATTCCTAAAATATTTGAAAAAATAATCACTTCGAATTTGCAGCATTTCTGCAAATCAGTTGTTTCCCCTGTTCAACATGGATTCGTAAAGAATCGGTCAGCTACGACCAATCTGCTTGAGTTTACTTTCTTGGTAAATTATGCTTTCCTTTCGAAAATGCAAACTGATGTCATTTACACTGACTTCAGTAAGGCGTTTGACTCTGTGCACCATGACATTTTACTTTTTAAACTTGACCGAATAGGTTTCCCTCTGTCCCTTTTACTTTGGATTAATTCTTATTTAAAAGGTAGGACCCAAAGAGTAATACTGAGGTTGACTACCTCTAAAAGGGTTCACGTTACTTCTGGTGTTCCTCAAGGTAGTCATCTTGGACCTTTACTCTTTATTCTTTTTATAAATGATCTTCCCTCTGTTATATCACATGCCCGTGTACTCATGTATGCGGACGATGTCAAACTTTTTCTATCATACACTAACCCCCTACATCATTTTTGACTACAAGATGATTTGAACGCTATGCAACTTTGGTGTTCGGCCAATCAATTGCATTTAAATTGTTCAAAGTGTATGCTTATGATATTTAATCGTATTACACCTTATCTTGTCAGTTATACAATCGACAATATCCCTTTGCAACGTATACTAACAGTTAAGGATCTAGGAGTTATTTTTGATTCTAAACTCTGTTTCAATCTTCACTTAGATACCATTGTTAATGAGGCAAAAGGTGTACTTGGATTCTTTAAACGATGGTCTAAAGAGTTTAACGATCCTTTTATAACAAAACTTCTGTACATCTCTCTTGTTCGCCCTATCCTTGAATACTGCTCTTTCATCTGGTCTCCACAGTATAACAACAGCCAGGATCGTACTGAATATGCTCAGAAGCAATTTTTGCTTTTTGCCTTACGAGGTTTAAATTGGGACCCTAATCTTCGGTTGCCGTCCTATTCCAGCAGACTGCTTCTTCTCAACCTTCCGTCGTTAACCAACCATAGGACAATTCTCGGTGTTGTCCTTCTACATACGTTGATTATTGGCGACATAGATTCTCCTTTTCTGCTAGGGCGTCTTCAATTCTCTGTTCCGGCAATACCAACCAGAAATTATCGCCCCTTATTACTATCTACGTGCACAACAGATTACGCTATGCACAATCCTTTTCGCGTGCTATATAAAAATTATAATAGTTTGCATCACGTTTTCTCTACCGAACTGTCTCCACCCCTAATAAAATCGTTGCTTTCAGGATACCTTCGGGAAGTCGCTGACCATTCCCAGCTATGAGCAGGGGCATAGCTTGCCGGACAGGCTGAAAAATTTTCCCCCACCAGGTCGGTGATTTCCCATTACTTTTCTCTTTGTCCTATCTACTTAACACTCTTTATCTAACTTACATTGCTTTACTTTATTAACAATCTTCTTACTTTCTTTTTTCCTATTTATTGTATTGTCTTAATTAATATAGCAAATTAAGATTATTTTTAATTTTACTTGAGATCACATTTTTTTCTACTTACAACCTTCTGCTTAGATGTAGACTCTAATAGCGTCACTGACAAAATTAGCTATGAAAAGGGGCACAGCTGGCCGGACTGGCAAATAAAACACATCCATCGGTCGGTGATGGTATTTAGAAAATTGTATCCTTTAACTAGGCTTTTAGCATATAATTCTTATGTACAATCTTTTGAATAATGAGGAAGACACTCGTTTTGTCGACCATTAATAAATAAATAAATAATAACATAAATAATAGCACTCTTTTATTTCTTAATTGGAAAATAAAAAAAATAATAATATTATTTAAAGAAATTATGTAAATATTTGTATCGACTTAGAAATACATATTTTCTGCGGAGCCAACTTCAGTACACAAAATGCATTCATATATCAACATAAATTTGGGATAGGTCATGATCTGCGCTAGAAAACTAACAAAATTAATTTCTTGCCAGCTTAAGCCAGAGCAGTGAGTAACAACACATACATACATACATTATAGTTCTTATGCATGTATAATTCACGAATACAACGAAAGGTGCACGCACGCTATTGGCTGAGACAAGAACTTTTTTCGAGCATACACTGTCCAAAAAGAAAAATGAAATCAATCTATGTGTGCTATTTTCTTAACATAGTTATTGCGCAGGAAGCGCCTTGTGTAAAAATTATAAAAGTTCTTAAATTTTCCTGTAAAATTATTTGTTAATATCTATGGTAATATATCATTTAAATAAAGCATGTATTTCATGGATAAAGCACAAGCACTTTGCGTCGATCGTAATTTCTAAACTTTTTCGCTCAATGTACTTCGAAAACGAAACGACGCAAAGCAGCATCGACCAGCTTTGCCGAAGGCAGGCTGGCGACTAACTTCGTAGCTCGTGTCAGCATCAGCAAGCCGCGACTTCGGCATTCGTTCGTCTGGTCTTTGGAGAACGAACAACCAGTCGGCAGGCATGCCGTACGAAGCCTCAAAGGCCAGATGAAAGGCCAAGCTAGAAATTTTGCGTCGCATTCAAATGTATGGGCGTTACTCATCTTAGTGTTTATATTGTCTTTGGTAGCAGACAGTTAGTTCTATGCCGCCCCCCATTATTTCACACTCCTCTCTCCTATTAGCTATAAACTCTTTAAAATCTTCTTTATCTCCTGGGCCGGACAATATACCTAGTTGTCTACTCAAGGAGTGTAGTTCTTCCCTTTTTTATCCATTGCTTAAGCTGTTTAATCTATCCCTTGAAACTTCTGTCTTTCCATCTCTTTGAAAAGAATCTTACATCATTCCTCTTCACAAGAAAGGAAGTCTGATATACAAAATTACAGAGGCATTGCAAAACTGTCCGCTATTCCTAAATTATTTGAAAAAATAATCAGTTCGAATTTGCAGCATTTCTGCAAATCAGTTGTTTCCCCTGTTCAGCATGGAGTAATACTGAGGTTGACTACCTCTAAAAGGGTTCACGTTACTTCTGGTGTTCCTCAAGGAAGTCATCTTGGACCTTTACTCTTTATTCTTTTTATAAATGATCTTCCCTCTGTTATATCACATGCCCGTGTACTCATGTATGCGGACGATGTCAAACTTTTTCTATCATACACTAACCCCCTACATCATTTTTGACTACAAGATGATTTGAACGCTATGCAACTTTGGTGTTCGGCCAATCAATTGCATCTAAATTGTTCAAAGTGTATGCTTATGACATTTAATCGTATTACACCTTATCTTGTCAGTTATACAATCGACAATATCCCTTTGCAACGTATACTAACAGTTAAGTATCTAGGCGTTATTTTTGATTCTAAACTCTGTTTCAATCTTCACTTAGATACCATTGTTAATGAGGCAAAAGGTGTACTTGGATTCATTAAACGATGGTCTAAAGAGTTTAACGATCCTTTTATAACAAAACTTCTGTACATCTCTCTAGTTCGCCCTATCCTTGAATACTGCTCTTGCATCTGGTCTCCACAGTATAACAACAGCCAGGATCGTACTGAATATGCTCAGAAGCAATTTTTGCTTTTTGCCTTACGAGGTTTAAATTGGGACCCTAATCTTCCGTTGCCGTCCTATTCCAGCTGACTGATTCTTCTCAACCTTCCGTCGTTAACCAACCATAGGACAATTCTCGGTGTTGTCCTTCTACATACGTTGATTATTGGCGACATAGATTCTCCTTTTCAGCTGGGGCAGAAATTATCGCCCCTTATTACTATCTACGTGCACAACAGATTACGCTATGCACAATCCTTTTCGCGTGTTATGTAAAAATTATAATAGTTTGCATCACGTTTTCTCTACCGAACTGTCTCTACCCCTAATAAAATCGTTGCTTTCAGGATACCTTCGGGAAGTCGCTGACCATTCCCAGCTATGAGCAGGGGCATAGATAGCCGGACAGGCTGAAAAATTTTCCCCCACCGGGTCGGTGATTTCCCATTACTTTTCTCTTTGTCCTATCCACTTAACACTCTTTATCTAACTTACATTGCTTTACTTTATTAACAATCTTCTTACTTTCTTTTTTCCTATTTATTGTATTTTCTTAATTAATATAGCAAATTAAGATTATTTTTAATTTTACTTGAGATCACTTTTTTCCTACTTACAACCTTCTGCTGAGATGTAGGCTCTAATAGCGTCACTGACAAAATTAGCTGTGAAAAGGGGCACAGCTGGCCGGACTGGCAAATAAAACACATCCATCGGTCGGTGATGGTATTTAAAAAATTGTATCCTTTAACTAGGCTTTTAGCATATAATTCTTACGTACAATCTTTTGAATAATGAGGAAGACACTCGTTTTGTCGACCATTAATAAATAAATAAATAATAACATAAATAATAGCACTCTTTTATTTCTTAATTGGAAAATGAAAATAATAATAATATTATTTAAAGAAATTATGTAAATATTTGTATCGACTTAGAAATACATATTTTCTGCGGAGCCAACTTCAGTACACAAAATGCATTCATATATCAACATAAATTTGGGATAGGTCATGATCTGCGCTAGATAACTAACAAAATTAATTTCTTGCCAGCTAAGGCCAGAGCAGTGAATAACAACACATACATACATACATTATAGTTCTTATGCATGTATAATTCACGAATACAACGAAAGATGCACGCACGCTATTGGCTGAGACAAGAACTTTTTTCGAGCATACACTGTCCACAATGAAAAGTGAAATCAATCTATGTGTGCTATTTTCTTAACATAGTTATTGCGCAAGAAGCGCCTTGTGTAAAAATTGTAAAAGTTCTTTAATTTTCCTGTAAAATTATTTGTTAATATCTAGGGTAATATATCATTTAAATAAAGCATGCATTTCATGGATAAAGCTCAAGCACTTTGCGTCGATCGTAAGTTCTAAACTTTTTCGCGTTATTCATCTTAGTGTTTATATTCTCTTTGCTTATACCCATTTTTTATGGGTTCAGGGTATAAAAAAAGTTCCCTTGGCAGGGTTGGAACTCGCAACTGACAGCAGTACTTGCTGTCGACTCTACTCAACAGCCACACCAGAAAAAAAAGTTCTTTCCCCGGTAGGGCTCAAACTCGCGACAGACCGCACCACTTGCTATGCCTCTACTCAGCAGCCACACCAATAAACAAGTACCTTTGATAAAAAAAGGAACTAAAATAGCATTACAGAAAAAAGTCGCAATTACCATGCTGTTAGAATGCGAACTTGACGCGCATAAATGTGTATGTGTACATGTATACAGAAATTTTTGAAGCTGCTGCCCCATTCAATTGTGCAGTTGCATATAACTTTGGTTTTTTCTTAACCGATCCTTATGAACTTTTCTGCAGTATATCCTATTGTACCATAGGATATTTGTGTATTCTGAAAGTGTGAAGTGCATTTAAATTGTGGCTTAAATTCGTTGGCAATAAAAGTTGGGGTATTAACTAGATTTAAAGCTCTGCGGTGGTAGCGGGGTGGTGGCCGTGGGTATAAAATGAAAGATACTTGACATATATATAATATTCTAGAATCAACATACTATGTTTGGTGACTCCAGCTCTTATTAATTACCAAAACTGCCCAAAAAACCGGATATTGATATCGATTTTATCGATTGCTTGGAAACGGAGTAAGTTATCGATTATCGGAAACAAACTCGATCTGCGCGGGCACCAGGACCACCTACATCTAAAATTTCAAGTTTCTAACTCTTATAGGCTCTGAGATCCTTGCGTTCATACATACGGACGGACGAACAGACGGACAAGGGAAAAAGGGAACTAAAATAACTTTACAGAAAAAAGTCGCAATTACCATGTTGTTAGAATGCGAACTAGCCGCGCATAAATGTGAGTGTGAACATGTATACAGAAATTCTTCAAGCTGCTGCCCCATTCAATTGCGCAGTTGCATATAACTTTGGTTTTTTCTTAACCGATCTTTATGAAATTTCCGACAGTATATCTTATTGTACCATAGAATATTTATGTACTCTGAAAGTCAATTGCATTTAAATTGTGGCTTAAATTGGTTGGAAATAAAAGTTGGGTTATTAACTAGATTTAAAGCTCTTGGTTGGTAGCGGGGAGATGGCGGTAGGTATACAATGAAAGATACTTGGCATTTATATAATATTCTAGAAGCAACATACCATGTTTGGTGACTCCAGCACTTATTAATTACCAAAATTGCCCAAATAACCGGATATCGATTACTTTACTCAATGCTATGAGAATTATCTAATTCGTTGTAAAAGGCAATTCGCCCGAAGTCCGAGACAGTTTTATAATTTTGTAAACTTGAAGCGTAAATCTTCAAGTTTGCCATCTTCTTTTTTTCTTGGGATGGATAAAGCTAGCAATGACACTGATTCTGCTAACCTCTTTGCTAATTTTTACCCTTATACTATTTCTTCCGCTAGTTCTATACCGCCCCCCATTATTTCACACTCCTCTCTCCTATTAGCTATAAACTCTTTAAAATCTTCTTAATCTCCTGGGCCGGACAATATTCCTAGTTGTCTACTCAAGTAGTGTAGTTCTTCCCTTTTTTATCCATTGCTAAAGCTGTTTAATCTATCCCTTAAAACTTCTGTCTTTCCATCTCTTTGGAAAGAATCTTACATCATTCCTCTTCACAAGAAAGGTGGGAAGTCTTATATACAAATTTGCAGGGGCATTGCAAAACTGTCCGCTATTCCTAAATTATTTGAAAAAATAATCACTTCGAATTTGCAGCATTTCTGCAAATCAGTTGTTTCCCCTGTTCAACATGGATTCGTAAAGAATCGGTCAACTACGACCAATCTGCTTGAGTTTACTTCCTTGGTAAATGATGCTTTCCTTTCGAAAATGCAAACTGATGTCATTTACACTGACTTCAGTAAGGCGTTTGACTCTGTGCACCATGACATTTTACTTTTTAAACTTGACCGAATAGGTTTCCCTCTGTCCCTTTTACTTTGGATTAATTTTTATTTAAAAGGTAGGACCTCGTCTGGCTGAGACAAGAACTTTTTTCGAGCATACACTGTCCTATGTGCTATTTTCTAAACATAGCTATTGCGCAAGAAGCGCCTTGTGTAAAAATTATAAAAGTTCTTAAATTTAGCTGTACAATTATTTGTTAATGTCTAGGGTAATATATCATTTAAAGAAAGCATGCATTTCATGGATAAAGCACAAGCACTTTGCGTCGATCGAAAGTTCTAAACTTTTTCGCTCAATGTACTTCGAAAACGAAACGACGCAAAGCAGCATCGACCAGCTTTGCTGAAGGCAGGCTGGCGACTAACTTCGTAGCTCGTGTCAGCATCAGCAAGCCGCGACTTCGGCATTCGTTCGTCTGGTCTTTGGAGAACGAACAACCAGTCGGCAGCCATGCCGTACGAAGCCTCAAAGGCCAGATGAAAGGCCAGGCTAGAAATTTTGCGTCGCATTCAAATGTATGGGCGTTACTCATCTAAGTGTTTATATTGTCTTTGGTAGCATTTTGTTGCATGGCGTTATTCATCTTAGTGTTTATATTGTCTTTGCTTATACCCATTTTTTATGGGTTCCCTTGGCAGGGTTCGAACTCGCAACTGACGGCAGTACTTGCTGTCGACTCTACTCAACAGCCACACCAGAAAAAAAAGTTCTTTCCCCGGTAGGGCTCAAACTCGGAACAGACCGCACCACTTGCTATGTCTCTACTCAGCACCCACACCAATAAACAAGTACCTTTGATAAAAAAAGGAACTAAAATAGCATTACAGAAAAAAGTCGCAATTACCATGTTGTTCGAGTGCGAACTTGACGCGCATAAATGTGTGTGTACATGTATACAGAAATTCCTAAAGCTGCTGCCCCATTCAATTGTGCAGTTGTGCATATAACTTTGGTTTTTTCTTAACCGATCTTTATGAAATTTCGGGCAGTATATCTTATTATACCATAGAATATTTGTGTATTCTGAAAAAGTCAATTGTATTTAAATTGTGGCTTAAATTGGTTGGCAATAAAAGTTGGGTTATTAACTAGATTTAAAGCTCTGAGGTGGTAGCGGGGAGGTGGCGGTAGGTATAGAATGAAAGAAACTTGACACATATATAATATTCTAGAAGCAACATACCATGTTTGGTGACTCCAGCTCTTATTAATTACCCAAATTGCCCAAATAACCGGATATCGATTACTTTTTTATTGATTGTTTGGAAACGGAGTAAGGTATGATTATCAGAAACAAACTCGATCTGCGCGGGCACTAGGAGCACCTACATCTAACATTTCAAGCCTCTAGTTCTTATAGGCTCTGAGATCCTTGCGTTCATACATACGGACAGACGGACGGGCGGACAGACGGACGTATAACAAGTAAGAGATTCTAGTCGGGAGCTCCCGACTAGAGGATACCCTGAAACCTCTTCCTTCAACATCAATTGCATATATATATTTTATTTAAAAAGATATATGTCAAGTTTGGTGACTCTAGCTCTTATTATTTACCAAAATTGCCAAAAAAAAACAGGATATCGTTATCGATTTTTTATCTATTGCTTGGAAACGGAGTAAGTTAGCGATTATCGGAAATAAACTTGGTCTGAGCGGGAACTAGGAGCACCTACATCTAAAATTTCATATCTCTAGCTCTTATAGGTTATGAGATCCTTGCGTTCATACATACGGACAGACGGACGGAAGGACAGACGGACATATAAAAAGGAACTCAAATAACTTTACAGAATGAAGTTGCAATTACCATGTTGTTAGAATGCGAACTAGACGAGCATAAATGTGTGTGTGTACATGTATACAGAAATTCTTCAAGCTGCTGCCCATTCCATTGCGCAGTTGCGCAGTATATCTTATTGTACCATAGAATATTTGGGTATTCTGAAAAAGTCAATTGCATTTAAATTGTGGCTTAAATTGGCATTTTATCGATTGCTTGGAAACGGAGTAAGTTATCGATTATCGGAAATAAACTTGATCTGCGCGGGAACTAGGAGCACCTACATCTAAAATTTCAAATCTCTAGCTCTTATAGGTTATGAGACCCTTGCGTTCATACATGCGGACGGACGGTCGGACAGACAGACGGACATGGCTAGATCGACTCGCCTATTGATGCTGCGCAAGAATATATATACTTTAAGGGGTCGGAGATGCTTTCTTCTGCCTGTTACATACATTTGGATCTTGCACAAATACAATACACCCTTGTACCCCTTTTCAATGGGCTTAGGGTATAAAAAGGAACTAAAATAGCATTACAAAAAAAGTCGCAATTACCATGCTGTTAGAATGCGAAGCAGATGCGCATAAATGTGTGTGTGTACATGGATACAGAAATTCTTAAAGCTGCTGCCCCATTCAATTACGCATATAACTTTGGTTTTTTTATAACCGATCTTTATGAAATTTTCTACAGTATATCTTATTGTACCATAGAATATTTGTGTATTCTGAAAAGTGAATTGCATTTAAATTGTGGTTTAAATTGGTTGGCAATAAAAGTTGGGTTATTAACATGATCTATAGCTCTGTGGTAATAGTGAGGAGATGGCGGAAGTTATAAAATGAAATATACTTGACATATATATAATATGCTAGAAGCAAAGTATCATGTTTGGTGTCTCTAGCTCATATTATTTACCACAATTGCCCAAAAAATAGGATATCGATACCGAATTTTATCGATTGCTTGGAAACGGAGTAAGTTATCGATTATTGGAAACAAACTCGATCTGCGCGGGCACCAGGAGCACCTACATCTAAAATTTCAAATCTCTAGCTCTTATAGGTTATGAGATCCTTGCGTTCATACATACGGACAGACGGACGGACGGATAGACGGACATATAAAAAGGAACTAAAATAACTTTACAGAAAAAAGTCGCAATTATCATGATGTTAGAATGCGAACTAGATGCGCATAAATGTGTGTGTGTACATGTATACAGAAATTCTTCAAGCTGCTGCCCCATTCCATTGTGCAGTTGCATATAACTTTGGTTTTTTCTTAACCGATCTTTATGAACTTTTCTACAGTATATCCTATTGTACCATAGAATATTTGTGTATTCTGAAAAAGTCAATTGCATTTAAATTGTTGCTTAAATTGGTTGGCAATAAAAGTTGGGTTATTAACTTGATTTATAACTCTTGGGTGGTAGCGGGGAGGTGGCGGTATGTATAAAATGAAAGAAACTTGGCATATATATACTATTCTAGAATCAACATACTATGTTTGGTAACTCCAGCTCTTATTAATTACCAAAATTGCCCAAAAAACCGGATATCGATTACTTTTTGATCGATTGCTTGGAACGGAGTAAGTTATCGATTATCAGAAACAAACTTGATCTGCGCGGGCACCAGGAGCACCTACATACATCTAAAATTTCAAGTCTCTAGCTCTTATAGGTTCTGAGATCCGTGCGTCCGGAAGGACAGACGGACATATAAAAAGGAACTCAAATAACTTTACAGAATGAAGTCGCAACTACTATGTTGTTAGAATGCGAACTAGACGCGCATAAATGTGTGTGTGTACATGTATACAGAAAATCTTCAAGCTGCTGCCCCTTTCCATTGCGCAGTTGCATATAACTTTGGTTTTTTCTTAACCGATCTTTATCAAATTTTCTACACTAAATCCTATTGTACCATAGAATACGTGTGTATTCTGAAAAAGTGAATAAGATTTAAATTGTGGCTTAAATTCGTTGGCAATAAAAGTTGGGTTAATAACTAGATTTAAAGCTCTTGGGTGGTAGCGGGGTTGTGGCGGTAGGTAGAAAATGAAAGATACTTGACATATATATAATATTCTAGAATCAACATACAATGTTTGGTGACTCCAGCTTTTATTAATTACCAAAATTGCCCAAAAACCGGATATTGATATCGAATTTTATCGATTGCTTGGAAACGGAGTAAGATATCGATTATCGGAAACAATGTCGATCTGCGCGGGCACCAGGACCACGTATATCTAAAATTTCAAGTCTCTATCTCTTATAGGCTCTGAGATCCTTGCGTTCATACGTTCATGTATACAGAAATTCTTAAAGCTGCTGCCCCATTCAATTGCGCAGTTGCATATAACTTTGGTTTTTTCTCAACCGATCATTATGAAATTTCCGACAGTATATCTTATTGTACCATAGAATATTTGGGTATTCTGAAAAAGTCAATTGCAATTAAATTTTGGCTTAAATTGGCATTTTATCGATTGCTTGGAAACGGAGTAAGTTATCGATTATCGGAAAGAAACTTGATCTGCGCGGGAACTAGGAGCACCTAGATCTAAAATTTCAAATCTCTAGCTCTTATAGGTTATGAGACCCTTGCGTTCATACATACGGACGGACGGACGGACAGACAGACGGACAGACACACGGACATGGCTAGATCGACTCGGCTATTGATGCTGCGCAAGAATATATATACTTTAAGGGGTCGGAGATGCTTTCTTCTGCCTGTTACATACATTTGGATCTTGCACAAATACAATACACCCTTGTACCCCTTTTCAATGGGCTTAGGGTATAAAAAGGAACTAAAATAGCATTACAAAAAAAGTCGCAATTACCATGCTGTTAGAATGCGAAGCAGATGCGCATAAATGTGTGTGTGTACATGGATACAGAAATTCTTAAAGCTGCTGCCCCATTCAATTACGCATATAACTTTGGTTTTTTTATAACCGATCTTTATGAAATTTTCTACAGTATATCTTATTGTACCATAGAATATTTGTGTATTCTGAAAAGTGAATTGCATTTAAATTGTGGTTTAAATTGGTTGGCAATAAAAGTTGGGTTATTAACATGATCTATAGCTCTGTGGTAATAGTGAGGAGATGGCGGAAGTTATAAAATGAAATATACTTGACATATATATAATATGCTAGAAGCAAAGTATCATGTTTGGTGTCTCTAGCTCATATTATTTACCACAATTGCCCAAAAAATAGGATATCGATACCGAATTTTATCGATTGCTTGGAAACGGAGTAAGTTATCGATTATTGGAAACAAACTCGATCTGCGCGGGCACCAGGAGCACCTACATCTAAAATTTCAAATCTCTAGCTCTTATAGGTTATGAGATCCTTGCGTTCATACATACGGACAGACGGACGGACGGATAGACGGACATATAAAAAGGAACTAAAATAACTTTACAGAAAAAAGTCGCAATTATCATGATGTTAGAATGCGAACTAGATGCGCATAAATGTGTGTGTGTACATGTATACAGAAATTCTTCAAGCTGCTGCCCCATTCCATTGTGCAGTTGCATATAACTTTGGTTTTTTCTTAACCGATCTTTATGAACTTTTCTACAGTATATCCTATTGTACCATAGAATATTTGTGTATTCTGAAAAAGTCAATTGCATTTAAATTGTTGCTTAAATTGGTTGGCAATAAAAGTTGGGTTATTAACTTGATTTATAACTCTTGGGTGGTAGCGGGGAGGTGGCGGTATGTATAAAATGAAAGAAACTTGGCATATATATACTATTCTAGAATCAACATACTATGTTTGGTAACTCCAGCTCTTATTAATTACCAAAATTGCCCAAAAAACCGGATATCGATTACTTTTTGATCGATTGCTTGGAACGGAGTAAGTTATCGATTATCAGAAACAAACTTGATCTGCGCGGGCACCAGGAGCACCTACATACATCTAAAATTTCAAGTCTCTAGCTCTTATAGGTTCTGAGATCCGTGCGTCCGGAAGGACAGACGGACATATAAAAAGGAACTCAAATAACTTTACAGAATGAAGTCGCAACTACTATGTTGTTAGAATGCGAACTAGACGCGCATAAATGTGTGTGTGTACATGTATACAGAAAATCTTCAAGCTGCTGCCCCTTTCCATTGCGCAGTTGCATATAACTTTGGTTTTTTCTTAACCGATCTTTATCAAATTTTCTACACTAAATCCTATTGTACCATAGAATACGTGTGTATTCTGAAAAAGTGAATAAGATTTAAATTGTGGCTTAAATTCGTTGGCAATAAAAGTTGGGTTAATAACTAGATTTAAAGCTCTTGGGTGGTAGCGGGGTTGTGGCGGTAGGTAGAAAATGAAAGATACTTGACATATATATAATATTCTAGAATCAACATACAATGTTTGGTGACTCCAGCTTTTATTAATTACCAAAATTGCCCAAAAACCGGATATTGATATCGAATTTTATCGATTGCTTGGAAACGGAGTAAGATATCGATTATCGGAAACAATGTCGATCTGCGCGGGCACCAGGACCACGTATATCTAAAATTTCAAGTCTCTATCTCTTATAGGCTCTGAGATCCTTGCGTTCATACGTTCATGTATACAGAAATTCTTAAAGCTGCTGCCCCATTCAATTGCGCAGTTGCATATAACTTTGGTTTTTTCTCAACCGATCATTATGAAATTTCCGACAGTATATC
The DNA here is from genome assembly GCF_030788295.1 of Drosophila virilis. Lineage (NCBI taxonomy): Eukaryota > Metazoa > Arthropoda > Insecta > Diptera > Drosophilidae > Drosophila > Drosophila virilis. Next base: position 35,698,943 of record NC_091544.1, read on the forward strand.
TTATTGTACCATAGAATATTTGGGTATTCTGAAAAAGTCAATTGCAATTAAATTTTGGCTTAAATTGGCATTTTATCGATTGCTTGGAAACGGAGTAAGTTATCGATTATCGGAAAGAAACTTGATCTGCGCGGGAACTAGGAGCACCTAGATCTAAAATTTCAAATCTCTAGCTCTTATAGGTTATGAGACCCTTGCGTTCATACATACGGACGGACGGACGGACAGACAGACGGACAGACACACGGACATGGCTAGATCGACTCGGCTATTGATGCTGCGCAAGAATATATATATTTTATGGGGTCGGAGATGCTTTCTTCTGCCTGTTACATACATTTGGATCTTGCACACATACAATACACCCTTATACCCATTTTTAATGGGCTTACGGTATAAAAAGGAACTAAAATAGCATTACAAAAAAAGTCGCAATTACCATGCTGTTAGAATGCGAAGCAGATGCGCATAAATGTGTGTGTGTACATGGATACAGAAATTCTTAAAGCTGCTGCCCCCCATTCAATTACGCATATAACTTTGGTTTTTTCATAACCTATCTTTATGAAATTTTCTACACTATATCAAATTGTACCATAGCATATTTGTGTATTCTGAAAAGTGAATTGCATTTAAATTGTGGTTTAAATTTGTTGGCAATAAAAGTTGGGTTATTAACTGGATTTATGGATCTCGGGTAATAGCGGGGAGGTGGCGGTAGGTATAAAATGAAAGATACTTGACATATATATAATATTCTAGAAGCAACATACCATATTTGGTGACTCCAGTTCTTATTAATTACGAAAATTGCTCAAAAAACAGGATACCGATATCGATTATCGGAAACAAGCTCGATCTGCGCGGGCACTAGGAGCACCTACATCTAAAATTTCAAGCCTCTAGCTCTTTTGGGTTCCGGGATCCTTGTGTTCATACATACGGACAGACGGACGGACAGACAGACAGACGGACATGGCTAGATCGACTCGGCTATTGATGCTGATCAAGAATATATATACTTTACGGGGTCGGAGATGATTCCTTCGGAGCACCTACATCTAAAATTTCAAGCCTCTAGCTCTTTTGGGTTCCGGGATCCTTGTATTCATACATACGGACAGACGGACGGACGGACCGACGGACAGACAGACAGACGGACATGGCGAGATGGACTCGGCTATTAATGCAAATTAAGAATATATATACTTTATGGGGTCGGAGATGTTTCCTTCTGCCTGTTACATACATTTGGATTTTGCACAAATACAATATACCCTCATACCCATTTTTAATGGGTTCAGGGTATAAAAAAAAGTTCCCTTGGCAGGGTTCGAACTCGCAACTGACAGCAGTACTTGCTGTCGACTCTACTCAACAGCCACAGCAGGAAGAAATAATTCTTTCCCCGGTGGGGCTCGAACTCGCGACAGACCGCACCACTTGCTATGCCTCTACTCAGCAGCCACACCAATAAACAAGTACATTTGATAAAAAAAGGAACTTAAATAGCATTACAGCAAAAAGAATGCGAAGCAGACGCGCATAAATGTGTGTGTGTACATGTATACAGAAATTCTTAAAGCTGATGCGCCATCTAATTGCGATCTTTATGACTTTTTTTACAGTATATCATAGAATATTTGTTTATTCTGAAAAAGTCAATTGCATTTAAATTGTGGCTTAAATTGGTTGCCAATAAAAGTTGGGTTAATAACTTGATTTATAGCTATGTGGAGGCAGCTGGGAGGTGGCGATAGTAACAAAATGAAAGATTCTTGACATATATATAATAAAGTTTTACTCGTTAAGTTACTATAAAAAAATATATTTCAATTTATTATTTTCACTTAACGGCTACTTTTGTTGAGTACATTCAGATTTGCTTCTAACTGTTGCGGTCGCTTAGCAAACTTCGCTTTGAGAAAGATTCAGTCAAAATTGAGTGAAGTTTGAGCTGCGTCAGCAATTATGCGTGGGATAGTGCTCTGATGGGAACATTGACGGTAGCGTGATATTTAGGGTGAATTGTTTATGTCTACCAAAGGGGGACAGTTTGATCTTGACCAATGTCGATGTTATCACCAGGCTCTTTGTTTACAATATTAGAAATGTTTATACTTATGCTTATGTGCTATAAGTTATGTGAAAGGGTGGGTGCGACTATGGATATGTCACTCCCCCAACCATTAGAAAATTGCCTGTCCTCAGGTGTTTAAGTTTGGATATAGCGTAACATTTTCTTCTTTTACAATTGGTGTATCTCCTATTATTGTAGGTGTTTCTTCTACTTTGGGTTTTTTATATTTTATAATTAATTTCTTAGGTATGTTTTTGAACTTATATGTCAAATACAGTGTTAAACTTATTAATGTGATTACAAATATGGTTATTGTAATTATTTGGAATACATTGTTCAATTTTGTATGTTCATTTATAATTTGTTTCGTTTGTACCAACGAAAGTGGTTCTAATTTTATAACATCATTGCTTACGTAAATGCTTTGAGTATAATCTAACATATTGTTTGAAATTGAAATTTCATTAATTTGCAGTGAACAATTAAAGATTTTTATTATATTGTTTTCTTCTATTGTTATTTCGTTATTTATACAATTATGATTTAATATAGTTTTTGGTAAATTCCAAGTTAAAATTATATTTGGTTCTACGTAGTTGATTTGAAAATTTTGCAACACTTTAGTATAACTGCACTCTGATGTTATTTGGTTTAAAATTCCTGTCAAACATTCATTATTAATTAATTTTGTTGTTTCTTTGCTATAAACTTTTTTGTCTTGGGTAAAATATTTTTCATGAGCTATTTCTGTCAAAATGTTATTATTATCATTCGGGTATGGAATTATATCGAATACCGGGCTTTTTATTATTTGTCGAGGAATATGGGATATTATCAGTATTTCGTTTGTATCTGATTTAAACCAAGTAGAAGTTTTTGTATTCAACAATTGCTCAGAATCAACATGCAATAAATAGTCATGTTTTACTAATTTTGGGTAAAAAATGTGAGCTGCATTGTTATCTCAATTTCTTTTATATATTCTGGAAAGTGTTGTAAGTTAAATATAAGGATATCTAATTTCTTTCCTTTTTGTTTCTCTTGATCTAGTTCGTTCATGATTTCTATTCCTTTGTTTATAGCTTCTATTATGTAATTTAATTCGTTAACCTGGACGCTGTTTTCTGCTAAGTTGCTTATTTTATGTTCAATTTCTATTTTGTCTTCTTGATCTAATGTTCCAAATAAGTATTTATATACTGTTCCTACTATGTTAACCAAACCTCTTTTGCTGCGTTTGGCTATTTTCAAGCCGTTTATTTCTCTGTTTAATTTTTCTACTAGGTATTCGATTTGTGTAAGGTTATTAAATTCTTTACTTTGTTCAATTAAATTGTTAAAAGTTTCTTTTTGTTATATTAACCGTTAAACAGTGGAATTCGTAATCTGTCGGAATGTCTATGGTTCCTGTTTTAAATATGAGATAGCCGTTATGGGCTTTGATAGGATTAATTTCAATACTTTGTGCATTTATATGGTTTACAGTTATTGATAGTAATATTATAATAATTAGTTTAAGCTGGTGCTTGTATGTTTTGATCGCTGTCTGTTGTTTGATTAGACTTCTTTTTCTTTTTGAATTTGGTTTTGTAATGTGTTATTTTCCTGCCTCTGTTTCCTCAAAATGTTTGTCGTCGATTTTTCTTAGTTCTCCTGTTTTCTTGAGCGGGGTTGTCGTCTTTGATTTAACTAATGGTGAATGTTTGTATCTAGTGTCATTTTCATAATTTGATCGTTTTTTGTTGAGGTTATTTATAAGTTTTTCTTTATTAGCTTGAGTGTCATACTACTCTGGTGTACCTGAATGAATATGAATATGTCCGCTGGTGTTTTCTTAGTCGTTTTGTGCTTTGTTTTATGATTGTACCTACAGAGTATAGTTTCAAATTTTGTAAGTTTATTTTCGACTTCTGAGTCGCTGTTAATGATTCTTAATTTTTCGTTAAATGTCTTATGAAATCGTTCTACGTCGGATATACCATTTTTACTAGTGGTTATATTAATATTTACTGCTTCTGATTTAAGCCATAATTGTAAAGCTGTGCACATAAAAGCTGAGTCTTTGTCTGCTTTTATTTCGATGGGTTAACCCATTTGGTTGAACACTTGAAATATAGCTCGTTTGGTTTCTAACCATTCTCTACTTTTTATTTCTATTAATGATGCAAATTTTGAATAGATATCAATGCAAGATAAAAATTGTTTATCTCCTACTATGTAAAAATCCATTACATATTTTTCTCGGATATTAGCGATTTCCGGTGTTATTTCGAAAGTTAATTTTGTATCCCTGTGTTCTGTTTTTGCGATGCTGCAAATCTCACATTCATTTATTAGATTTTGAATCAAATTTTGATAATCTGGGAAATAGTGGGTTTCTTTGAACCAATTGATAGTTTTTTCAATTCCTGGATGTAATATTTCTTTGTGCTTTTTTAATAAGTATTAGTTCTTTGAATTCTGCGTATGTTTGAAGGTCTATTAATTTTTTGCTAGTTTTCATTGCCTTTGTTGAATTATTCGGACTTATTATTTCTAAGTAGGCTTCTTGAAAAATTGGAAAATCTGCTTCGTTGTGGTAGTATAGCATACTTTTCTTTGTGCATAAGTATTCTTTTATTAATTCTTTGGCATGCGCGTAAGTCATGTCTTTGTATGTAATTTTTATGTTAGTTTTGTGAAAGTAATTCGTAACTTTTCTTTCGGTCTCGGTTCCTCTTTCAAATTCTATTTGTCGATTATAATAATTAAGAGGTCTTTCTATGATTTGTAAATGGTTACTGTTGTCTTCTTGAGTACTATGTATGGTTGCTCTTGTGCTAATGGTATCTTCGCCTAAGAAGTTTTCGTTTGATTGAATTCTTGACAGAGCATCTGCCACATAATTTTCTTTTCCTGGGACGTATTTAATTTGGAAATCAAACTCATTTAGCTTGATTTTCCATGTTTGTAATTTCATGTTAGGTTCTTTCATGTTATTTAACCAGACGAGGGGTCTGTGATCAGATTTGAAATTGTCGAGCAAAGAGATAGGACCTAAAGTATTTAGTGGCCCAAACAATTGCTAGTAATTCTTTTTTAATTGTGGAATAATTTATCTTATGCTCGTTAAGAGTTCTACTTGCATATCTATGTGGCTATGCTCTTGCCAAAGGACAGCCCCTATTGCCATATTACTAACGTCTGTTAGTAAAAATGGTTTTTCGAAGTTTTTTAATTTAAGTGTTAATGGTTTTACTATATTAGCGAAATTTGGTATAATTTTCCTATAGAAACCACATAATCCTAGAAATGATTTAATTTCTTTTAGGGTTTTTGGAATTGGGAATTTGACAATTGCTTGTATCTTGTTGGGATTTGGTTTTATACCCTCAGTTGTGATGATGTGACCGAGAAATTCAGTTTCTTTTCTCATAAACTCGCATTTATCCAACTGTAGTTTTAAGTTAGCTTCTCTAAGCATCTTAAATACCTTTTGTAGCGACAAAATGTGTTCCTCCAATGAAGTGGAAAAATTATAATGTCGTCTAAGTAGACCAGACAATCCTTAAAAATAAAATCTTCTAAGAGATTGTTCATACAACGTTGGAACGTTGCAGGTGCATTCTTAAGACCAAATGGCATGCGAGTGTACTCGTAATGGCCATGTTTAGTCGAAAATGCGGTCTTGGGTATTGAACCAGGATCCATTTGGATTTGATGGAAGCCTTTGGCTCAATGGTTGTGAAATATTGACATTTTCCAAGGTTGTCTAATATTTCCTCCATGATCGGGATAGGGTATTTATCGTTAATAGTTAATTCATTGAGATTGCGGTAATCTATTACTGGTGAGCAGTAAGGGGATTTGGATTTACGTATGATATTTTGTTTTATCATATCGCTTGTTTGTTTATTTACTTCCTCATCGTATATTTGAGGATATTTGTATTAACGCTTGTAAATTGGGTCCTCATGTTTTGTTAGAATTTTGTGTTTAATTGTACTAGTGAAAGTCAAATTGTCACCTTCATGGTACTGGATATCACGAAATTCACGTAAGACATTTTAATTTTTTCTTTTTCTTCTGTGCTTAGGTGCTCAAGCCTTCACTCATTGTTTTCTATTAATTCTTTATTAATAGCGAAGTTAAATGGTCTGTCCTCTGTTGAGGGTGAATCAAGGCACTCTTGTGCGGTCATGTCCTCTTCGACCTCTTCGTCATTATATCTAAAACAAAAGTTAAATTCTCCTAAGGTTACGGATCCTTGTGCATAGTCTATTTTTGCTTGACATGCCTCAAGGTATTCTTTCCCAATCAGAACATCATAATGCTCTGAGAAGTCGTGAATATAGAATTTTTGTTTGCTCGGACAAATTTTGCTTACTCCTAATCGTATGCTTTGTTGTAATTCAATAACACCATTTATGGTGTGAACCTTTAATGTTTCGTTGTAAACTGGAAAATTTAAGCGGTTTGTTAACATTAGATTTATGGTTGAACCTGTGTCAATGACACATTTTAGAACTTCGTCATTCATAATCAATTTTATGAATGGATTTCTTCTGTTTGTTCCTAGGCTTGCTGATGAAAATTTTCGGATATATCCATTTTCATCTGCCCACTGTTACTATCTCTTTGACGTTTAGTCAGAGGGTTTGGCGCATTCAAGAGTGAATGGGACTGATTTTGATAGTTTAAGGGATTTTGGTATCTACCTTGACTTAATTTCTGTTGGAACACGTGGTGATCTTTCTGATTGTCTTCGGACTTATTATGCTGTTTATTTTGTGCGTGATAACTCTGATTCGTGTTGGAATAACCACTTGAACTGGTGGTTGGGTTAGCATTTTGCTGATAATTTCCCATGTTCCTACGATTGTTATTTGGATTTCCCTAAACATTATTATTTTTAGGTTTTTCAGTAACGCTATTTTCATATAATCCCTCTCTTTGAGCTACTTGCTTTAGTTTTTGTGTCGACGTAATGTCGTATCTGGCTAACATCATGAAAAGCCTATCTGGTAATTTTCTTGTAGTAACATCTTTGATTTTGTTATTCATAGCATTTGTATAAAGTTTCGTATTGCTAGGTATATTTTCTAATGCTAACTTATTTAACAACAAAAGATTTATTTTCGAGATCCTCGATGAACTTACGAACATTTCCTTGGTAATTCGTGTTGTATAAGCGTCGAAGGAGTTGTTCAAATGGTGTTTGCACTTTATACTCTTCAATCAATGCGTTTCTCAGCTCCTGCCAAGTGTTGGCTGCTGTCCTTTGTGAAATTCTCTGAGCATCTCCTGTGACTTACAATTCGATGGCTCCGTATAAGATGCTGTGTTGTCTAACATCTCGGGTTGGATACAGGTGTAGGATGTAATCGATCCTTTTAATGAAGGCGTTTAGATTTTCCGTTGATCCGTCAAAGCTTGGCCCCAGTCTTAGTTGTGAAAGGGCCTGGTTGAGGTGTTGTTCTGATAATTCTATGGTCTTGGTGTAATACACTTTTTTTTTTTCGTTAGATTTTTTTTTAAATAGTTTTGAGTTTGTAGGTTTCAACTTTATTGTTCTTTGATTTTGCACTTTTATTTCTTTGCACTTTCTTTTAGATTATAGTTTGTGATGGATTATTGTTTAAATGTTTTTTTTTTTTTTGTGTGTGGCTTAAAAAGACCCAGTAATAACGTATTGCAGGGATCAAACGATATGCAAAGCCAGTCGTTATTAACTGTAGTAGCTTTATTGGCCAAAGGGTCAATTTTATTAGGCTACTAGTGACCCGAAGGTTCTTGTGCGGATACGTATTCGGGGAAATGTTTATTACACTCCGACAACACTTTCGGTCGCGATTGTGCGTTAGATCTGGGAATTAATTATCCTTTAGCGATCTTTACTTTTTCCTGACGTATCCTACCGGGTGCGTCAATTAAGTTTTACACGTTAAGTTACTATAAAAAAATATATTTCAAATTATTATTTTTACTTAACGGCTACTTTTGTTGAGTACATTCAGATTTGCTTCCCGAATATGAACTGATTTATCTAACTGTTGCGGTCGCTTAGCAAACTTCGCTTTGAGAGAGTTTAAGTCAAAATTGAGTGAAGTTTGAGCTGCGTCAGCAATTATGCGTGGGATAGTGCTCTGATGGGAACATTGACAGTGGCGTGATATTTAGGGTGAATTGTTTATGACTACCAAAGGGGGACAGTTTGATCTTGACCAATGTCGATGTTATCACCAGGCTCTTTGTTTACAATATTAGAAATGTTTATACTTGTGCTTATGCTTATGTGCTATAAGTTATGTGAAAGGGTGGGTGCGACTACGGATATGTCACTATATAATATTCTAGAAGCAACATATCATGTTTGGTAACTCTAGCTCTTATTATTTACCAAAATTGCCCTAAAAACAGGATATCGATATCGATTTTTATTGATTGCTTGGAAATGGAGTATGTTTTCGATTTTCGGAAACAAACTCAATCTGCGCGGGCACTAGGAGCACCTACAACTAAAATTTAAAAATTTGAAAATCTAAAAGCCTCTAGCTCTTATAGGTTCTGAGATCCTTTTACTCATACATACGGACAGACGGACGGACGGACAGACGGACAGACAGAAAGACGGACATGGCTAGATCGACTCGGCTATTGATGCTGATCAAGAATATATATACTTTATTGGGTCGGAGATGCTTTCTTCTGCCTGTTACATACATTTGGATTTTGCACAAATACAATACACCCTTATACCCATTTTAAATGGGTTCAGGGTATAAAAAGGAACTATAATAGCATTACAGAAAAAAGTCGCAATTTCCATGCTGTTCGAATGCGAAGCATATGCGCATAAATGTGAGTGTGTACATGTATACAGAAATTCTTAAAGCTGTTGCCCCATTCAATCGCGTAGTAGCATATAACTTTGTTTTTTTCTTAACCGATCTTTATGAAATTTTCTACAATATATCTTATTGTACCATAGAATATTTGTGTATTCTGAAAAAGTGAATTGCATTTAAATTGTGGCTTGAATTGGTTGGCAATAAATGTTGTGTTATTAACATGATCTATAGTTCTTGGGTAATAGCGCGGAGGTGGCGGTAGGTATCAAATGAAAGATACTTGACATATATATAATGTTCAAGAAGCAATATTCTAGTTTGGTAACTCTAGCTAGGAAACAAACACGATCTGCGCGGGCACTAGGAGCACCTAGATCTAAAATTTCAAGCCTCTAGCTCTTATGGGTTCCGAGATCCTTGTGTACATACATACGGATAGACAGACGGACAGACAGACAGACGGACATGGCTAGATCGACTCGGCTATTTATGCTGATCAAGAATATATATACTTTATGGGGTCGGAGGTGATTCCTTCGGAGCACCTACATCTAAAATTTCAAGTCTCTTGCTCTTATAGGTTTATACATACGGTCAGACGGACAGACATGAAAGTCTGTGGGCTTAATGTGAGCATCTGCCACAATGGCTTAATCTCACGGTTCCTCGTATAGGATTAATTCAAGCGTCAATCACCGCCCCCTTGGAACATCAACTCCGCAGGTACCAATTAAAGACACGACTGTTTGGTTGTGACTTCTAACTTGGTTTCGCACGAGGACTACCTAAGCCTCTTCCATAATCTGGATCACGGAACTCGGTTGTATGACGCAACCCCACGTCGAGCGATGCTCTACCCGCATTTAGGTGTTAAACCACAACCACCTCGATACTCCCCGAAGGGCCGCACCAACTAACCAGGACGGAACAAATTCCGCGGGCTCCTGGTTACCCGTGGTACCAGATTAAATGCCTCTGGTAGGCCTTGTACCAGAAGGGTGCTTCCAATTTAAACTCCAAAACAGTTAAGGGTTGGTAGCCCCAGAAACGATAAAACACTGCTGCAGGGAATAGAACGCAATTGATGTAAACAGCAATTGACAGGTGGAACAGTATACACCATGTTCATGGCATGGCTTTCTTAGTGTGGGGAGGGAGCCTTATTCCTGCCTCTTCTGCAAACGACGGCATTTTCAAGTTGATCATAGATCAAACCGCTAGGCGGCCAGCTAGTGTCCCCAATAAGTCCCAAAAGACTATGGCGGAGGGAGCAGAGAGCCGAGACCGCCTCTGTGTTCCCTAACGCCCGTGGTCCCAGATCAATCCTCTGGTCAGAGCTCGTATCCTTAAAGGACACTTCCGGTTTTAGCTCCATGATGCTGGGGACTGGTAGCCCCAGACAACACAATGTTCAACAAAAATTACCATTCAGACACACCCCCATGTTCGTACCCCACCATTCGTACGTATTCACACATCTACCATCCATCGTCATTCATACAATTCCTTCCTGCAATTGCAAACGTCGCCTGGAAAATGCAGCTCTAGGAAACTCACTCATTCTTCTAACCCTATCACAAGTGGAGAGTGATTGACTTACATCAAACCCGCCACTAACCTCACTTATACCCATTCCCCTCAGATCTCGAAGATCTGCATACCTTATGCACTGACAGAGAACATGCTCCCATGTCTCAGCAGCCGAGCCACAACGGCATTCTGAACTGTCATAAAGGTTCCTCGAATGCAAAAATGCATTGAGGGAACCGTGACCAGTCAACAGGAATCCAAAACTCAGGCCAAACCATAAGTCTGGTCGGCTGCCGGCAAATGTAACCTTCCGTATAAACCGATGAGTGACACGCCCATTCACGCTTGTGTCCCATCTGACTTGCCAGTCAGACAGAACACACTCATTCACCAATCTCTTGCATTCACTAAACCCTAAACTCTCCACATCCCTACTCGCTAGCCAATCATTCTGCAGCGATGGCAGCCGCCTCTTGATCCTGTACATCAAGGCTCGACGCCTGATCTCCAAGTCAAGAGGGGCTCCTCCTAACAGTACCTGCATTGCCTCCGTAGAGACAGTGCGGCACACAGGCAAACAACCTAACAGAAGCACTCTCTGGCAAGACAGCACTTTCTTTTTTGCGACCACAGTCGTGACCGCTTTGCACCATACAGACGATCCATATGCTGCACTTGTAGCAAACAGACCCTCATAGATGGTGCGGACAGCACGTCTGCTTAGGCTCCAGTCAGACCTCAAAATACGACGCACTTGCCCAACCAAACCAAGTAGCCGGGGCTTGAGACCAGCGATGTGAGGAGTGAAACACATCCTCTCGCCGAAGGTTATGCCGAGGTATTTCACCTCAGACGCATACCTCTCATTCACTCCATTCAGTCTGACAATGGGTGGCCGACTAGTTGCCAATCTGCCCTTGAGCAGCATTGACACTGTCTTGTCCATTGCAAGACTGACCCCAACACTTTCACCCCACTCATACACAGTGCGCAAGCACATATCCGCATTCGTCTCGATCTCAAGACGCGACCGACCCTCAATCAAGACGAGCAGATCATCCGCATACGCACAACGCCTATACATCTGCTCGATCTGCACCAGCAAGGGGTCCCTCATGAGGTTCCAAATGAATGGGCCACAGAGAGATCCCTGCAGACAACCACGAACCACATCTACGCTAACACATTCATACCGCCCTACAGCACACGCACGTCTGCCAGAGAAATAGCTCTTCCAGAGAGCTAATTCTCGACACCCGCATTCATCCAACCTTCTCAAAACACTCGCCCAACTCAGGTAGTCGAAAGCACCTTTAAAATCAACAAAGAAGCCCAAGACATACGTGGAGCTGCTAGCCTCAACAGAGTCACTAACATACCTCCACGCATCCTCAACACATCTGCCCTACCTAAAACCAAATTGCTTGTCAGACATTTGTTCACTCATTCTCTCCTGAAGCCTTTCTACCATAATCCTTTCCAGAATTTTTTTACGAACCGGAAGAAGACTGGTACCCCGAAAAGATCTAGGATGGCTCCTGATCCTGTCAAGCGACTTCAGGAACACTATCACTCTCGCACACTTCCATTCACTAGGGAAATAACCCTCATATAGACACTTCGCTTTCATATATTCTGGAATTGACTTCCACACACTTTTACACATTTCTCCAGTGAATCCATCCATACCAGGCGACTTCCTCGACTTTAACCTCGAGAAAGCCACCTCCAACTCACTATCCCGAAGCGGATCAACAGGACTACCCGCACTAGGTGGTAAGTCCTGATGATCTGCTCTGGGGAAGAATTCATTCAACAAGACATTCATACAATCACTCCATGCCGTTAACTGAACGTTACCAACACGGAGGCTACTTACATCCGTTTCCCTGCCTCTACCTCGAACTATTTTATAAGCACGACCCCAGGGGTCATCCTTATTACGCTCCAGGAAAGAGCGCCATTCATCTTTTTTCACCTTTACAAGCATTTGCTTGTACTCATTCATACACCGACTATATTCAATCCTGAGGTGGGCTGCACCATCTGCATTAGTAGCTCTGGCCCTTTGGAATCGCTTCCGCAGAGACCGGACCATCCGCCTCTGGGTGCTCAACTGATTCGTCCACCACTTCACATGCTTGAGCTTGACCTTACGGTGCCTCTCAAAATGCGATCATTCACACCAGTCATACACCTATTCACGCATACGACCTGCTCATCCACATTCAAATCATTAAATGCATTAAGCGGAACTTGCGTTACCGCCTCCTGCACAATGAGCCCATGAAGGGTTCAATTCGTAATAGTGTGTGTGACAACAATCTCAATCGGATTGTGGTCACTCATACCAAGCCCACCTAGTACACACCAATGAAAAGCATACATACTCATTGCTTCCGCATTCACTGGAGTAACATCAACGTCACTCTGACCCACCGGACCCGCAAACGTGTACCACTCACTGGGTTCGTTAACGACCAGAACATCCTGGACACGGCCCACTCGGGTAGCATCTCACCCCGTGTGTGGTTCGAATACCCAGACGAATGTCTGGATACCTTACTGAAGCACATGGGGGATGATGCATTCGCATCAAGACTAAGGATAACTGGTACGCTACTGACCAGTATTAGCACCTCATTCAAGTAAGCAATGTTTGGTTCGAGGGGACACTGCCGCTTAGGCTCACACACACCACCCAGTCAGTTGAACTCACCAAAGTGCATTCAATACTGACATCATTCACAATGACAGCGGAGGTGGCCCTGCTTAGGAAATACTCGCATACATGCGGGCAATCCCCTTACGCAAACTCCGGTCGGCTCCAACGACGGTGCCCTTTTCACACATTATAGCCCCCACATCACACATAGCTGCATACGACCTTTGACAATTCGGCTGAAGAAATCTAGCATACGCCCGCGCAACAATCGCCCCGTATATGGGACAGGCTAGAGACATCATCAGATGTCCTTAAAGGAGAAATGCCCTAATTTATCATTCACACACACTTTCAATCCCACCTCGTTGAACACACAATTTTCTCACGCTCGGCGACCGTTGGAGTCCGAATTAAGGCACCTCCATCCCTTAGAGGTTTCACCTCATGTATCCGCACGCCAAGAGAGGGACCTGCCGCCTTCACCACCTGCTCTACCACGTCCTTAGCGGTTTTGCCAGCAGTCTTGCTGCGCACAACCAAGGACCAGGTCTCGACTGGCCGAGGCATCTCCGGGGTAGACGGCACTGCCGACCTGGGACCCCCTCTAGCGGCGTTCACCGACGAAGCCCGTGCTTGGCCGGCTGGAACATGCAAAGCATGGGCGAGCAATCTGCGGCTCCCACGGGAACAGCGCTCCCCTCACGCGCACCAACTGAGCTGACAGCGCTTTCCGAAGTTGCCTTCCTCAGGCGCTGCATTACCTCGCTGTTCGATACGACTCCGACAAGGTCCCCTCATCATCCGACGTCATCCTACAATTTTGAAAGTGCCTTTCTCAGCGGCCTTCTTTTTGCGTGGCGGCATCGCCCAAAGGTGTACGCTTATCTATTTAATATATAAATAGCACGTACACACACACACGTAGAAGCTGGCGGTTTCACACACACACACACACACACACACACGAACGCCTGTAGCTCACGCAGAAACGACCTAAACAATGCAATAAAACTGAATTGCCGATAAGCGCACAAAATGTAAACAAGTTACCGTTGCTTGAAAACACCGTTATCTTTAAATTGTTCGCGAAGCAAGCTATGCAATACAACACGTCTGTTCCCAACGACCGTCTGAAACAAACTGGACGGACGAACAGACAGACGAACATGGCTAGATCAACTCGACTATTGATGCTGATCAAGAATATATAGACTTTATTGGGTCGGAGATGCTTAATTCTGCCATATCATGTTTGGTGACTCTAGCTCTTACTATTTACCAAAATTATCCAATAAACAGGACATCGATATCGATTTTTATCGATTGCTTGGAAACGGAGTAAGTTATCGATTATCGGAACACCCAATCTAAAATTTCAAGACTCTAGCTTTTATAGGTTCTGTGATCCTTGCGTTCATTCATACGGACAGACGGACATGGTTAGATCGACTCGACTATTGATGCTGATCGAGAATATACATACTTAATGGGGTCGAAGATGCTTCTTTCTGCCTGTGACATACATTTGGATTTTGCACAAGTACAATATACCCTTATACCCATTTTTAAAGGGTTCAGGGTATAAAAAGGAACTAAATGAGCATTACAGAAAATAGTCGCAATTATCATGCTGTTAAAATGCGAAGCAGACGCGTATAAATGTGTGTGTACAGATATTCCTCAAGCTGCTGCCCCATTCAATTGCGCAGTTGCATATAACTTTGGTTTTTTCTTAACCGATCCTTATGAAATTTTCTACAGTACATCTTATTGTACCATACAATATTTGTGTATTCTGAAAAGTCAATTGCATTTAAATTGCGGCTTAAATTGGTTGGCTATAAAAGTTGGGATATTTACTTGATCTATAGCTCTAGGGTAATAGCGGGGAGGGGGCTTTAGGTTTAAAATAAAAGATACTTGACATATATATAATATTCCAGAAGCAACATATCATGTTTGGTGACTCTAGCTCTTATTATTTACCAAAACTGCCCAAAAAACAGGATATCGATACTGATTTTTATCGATTGCTTAGAAACGGAGTAAGTTGTCGATTATCGGAAACAAACTCGATCTGCGCGGGCACTAGGAGCACGTACATCTAACATTTCAAATCTCTAGATCTTATAGGTTCTGTGATCCTTGCGTTCATACACACGGACAGGAGGAAAGACAGACAGACGGACATGGCTGGATCGACTCGGCTATTGATGCTCGAAGATGCTTCCTTCTGCCTGTTACATACATTTGGATTTTGCACAAAAACAATATACCCTTATACCCATTTTTAATGGGTTCAGGGTATAAAAAGAAACTAAAATAGTATTACAGAAAAAAGTCGCAATTACCATGCTGTTAGAATGCGAAGCAGACGCACATAAATGTGTGTGTGTACATGTATACAGAAATTCTTAAAGCTGCTGCCCCAGTCAATTGCGTAGTTGCATATAACTTTGGTTTTTTCTTAACCGATCTTTATGAAATTTTCTACAGTATATCTTATTGTACCATAGGATATTTGTGTATTCTGAAAAGTCAATTGCATATAAATTGTACCTTAAATGGGTTTTCAATAAATGTTGGGTTAAGTTATCGATTATCGGAAATAAAGTCGATCTGCGCGGGCATTAGGAGCACCTACATCTAAAATTTCAGCCCTCTACCTCTTATAAGTTCTGAGATCCTTGCGTTCATACATACGGACAGACGGACGGACAGACAGACGGACATGGCTAGATCGACTCGGCTATTGATGCTGATCGAGAATATACATACTTTATGGGGTCGAAGATGCTTTCTTCTGCCTGTTACATACATTTGGATTGTGCACAAATACAATATACCCATATACCTATTTTTAATGAGTTCGGGGTATAAAAAGGAACTAAAATAGCATTACAGAAAAAAGTCGCAATAATCATGCTGTTAGAATGCGAAGCAGACGCCCATAAATGTGTGGGTACGTGTAAGTTAATTCCAAAGTTTATTAAACGATGAAAAAAATATAATTTTAAGGGAAGCAAGACTTCCTTTTTTTGATGTCAATTTGCAACTGAATAAACTTAAATCAATTCTAGCCCTAGTAACCTGTGGCTTAGCGGCAGCGGCGTTGGAAGCGGTGTCGCTGCTGATGTTGTTGGCCCGTTGGGCAATTCTTCTTGGAATTTTCGGCGGTTGCCAGTCGGCGCGTGGAGGAAATGGGACAGACACCAAGTCAGCATTTTGCTGCACTTCTTATGAGGTGTTGCAATGCTTTTTATTGGGACTGTATGAATTTATTTGTTGTTAACTCTTCCTCCTTTGATTTAAGCTTGTCCTCAAGCGATCATCAGAAGAAAGGTATGTTGTTGAACCTGAGGTTGTTGGCATCTGTATTTTGTATTTGGATATGTGTTGGTTCTTTTTTGGGTCTCTCTTGTTCTTTGTTCAGTTGCAGTATTATATTTTTCTTATTTTTCTTCATTACGTGTAATACACAGGTAAGAAGGATGGCAACTGTGAACAGAGTTATGAAACCGACTCTATTTGCTATAGAGTGCGTCTGAAGTTTTTGCATGTTTTTTATGTTGTTGATGTGCAATTATTCTAATGCTTCCAGAGAAAGAATCTTTATTCTTTCGTTTTCTATTGGGGTTATTTGTATTGTGGGATTTCCTGGGGTCATGACGGTGACCTCTAGGTTGCTGAACTCTTGTTTGTTGATGAATAAGGTTTCGTTCCAGAAGTTAATCATGTAGGTGCCTCTCACGCGTTTCTTCTCTTCTTGCCATTTAATAGTGCCGTTGAAGTCGTCCACTAGTATAAGTCCATCGTCGATTTCCTCGATCTCCGGGATATGATCTGCATTGCTAAAGCCACAGAGCGCTTGCTCTCCACTAACTAACTTAGGTATACAATTATTAGTGTTCAAGTTTACAATTTTTGATTTGTTACAAATTTTAATATTATGGTATCTTTTACAATTGTTGTTTATGCCATAGGTTGTTTTATTACAATGAAACAGTTCGTTAAATTCTAAATTTATTATATTGTTGTTTTTCACTACTGGCTTTATTATAGTATTTTTGCATTCTATTTCTTCTAAATTTGGAATTTTTACAATATAAAACAGAGTGGTTCCATTATGCAAAATGGATACATTTGCGAATTCTAGAATTTCTTCAATATTTAAAGGTGGCATGCAGCTTTCATTGTCATCATTAATAGGAATCTGTAATTTTTATGTATTTTTTATATTGCTTTTACGTATTATTTTGTCAGTTGTTGTTAGTACGGTTTTGTTTCTATTTTCTTTAACTATTTCCATTTGTATCTGGGTGACAGTTTGGTACCTAATCTGGTATTCACTTTGACGAATATTTCTTGACCAGGTATGTAAGTTCGTATGTCGTTACATTTTTTGTTATGATTCTGCATGTCAGTCGATTGTTTCTGTTTGAGTCTGTCAATGTTCTCCTTCCTAGCTTTTTCGTATTGGTCTGGGTCTGTAGTCACGTTTCTGCCAAAGAATATGTCTAATGGTCTCTTGTTAGTTGTCGAGTGTATAGTGTAGTTGTAGTCGTATATTGATTTGTTAAGTAGTTCTTCGAATGTTCTGTGTTCCTGTTTTCTTTTGTTGCATCTCATTATATCTGATGGTGTTGAATGAAATCTTTCTACCTGACCATTCACTGTGCTTTTGTAAAGTTGTGTTTAATAAACTTATATATTAAATTGGTCCTGCATCATAAAAGTGATTGAGGCTGAATTAAGGGATTTTTCGTTATCTATTACAACTACTTTAGGTACGCCAAAATAAGAAAGGATTTCATTAAGTGGTTTTTTAACGTCTTCTATTGCCCTAGATTTGATAATTCGTCCCTGAGCTAATTTCGAAAATTTGTCTACTGCTGTTAGTACTAAGTTTTTTTCTGTCGTGTATATGTCGATGTGGATTGTATGTCCTGGGGATTGGTGTTTCTTTGAGTTTTGGGTTAGTGGGGTGCCTATCGTATTTTTCTTCTTTACAAACCTGACACTGTTTGACTAATTCTGTTATTCGTTGCTTCATTTTTGGGAAATAGAATCTTTCGGACAATTGCATTTTGTTTTCTAGTGCGTTGCGGTGGGCTCTGTTGTGTGTAACCAATATCTTCTCATCTTGTTCTGTTTCATTTGTTAAATCTTTCACTTGAGACTGTGTGAATCTTGAAGTAACTAAAATGTTGGGGATATATCTGCTGAATTTGGTTCATTATTTCTTCTGAGGTTATTATTCCGTTGATTACGGATGGGTTTAGATGAGCTTTCAGTATTTACGTAAGGTCGTGTTCTGAGAAATTTGTTCGAGTAATTGTTGCCTGTGGAATGTTGGGAATGGGATATGGAATTCGTAATTTGTTTCGTTGGCTCTACTGAGAAATATCTAGTTTTTGAATACATTAATTGGAGCTTCTTGCCGTTCCAACTGCTGAGAGAGTGGGTAAAGGGTTGATGGGTCGATTGTTCTGGGATAGGACAGCCCCAATAGCAAAGTTGGATGCATCTGTTGTCAGATGAAATTCTTTGCTGAAGTCCGGGTAATAGAGAATTACCTCATTCGAAACTCGGGAATTTTTTATTTTAATGAATGCTTCGATCGCTTCTTCGTTGAGATTAATGAGCTTTTTAGCTGATTGATTTGTGGACACGCGTCCATCTTCCCCTCTTAAAAGAGAGGTAAAGGGCTTTGCCAGCTTAGCGAAGTCTTTTATAAATCTCTTATAATAGCTGGCCATGCCAATAAACAATCTTAAATCTTTGAGTGTTTTTGGAAGTGGGTACTTCCTTATTGTCTCAATTTTGTTTGGATTAGTTTCTATCCCCTTGTCTGAGATGACAAATCCCAGGAATTCTACTCTGCTTTTAAAGAACTCGCATTTGTCCAACTGACATTTCATGTTGGCTTCTTGTAGAGTTCTGAATATGGCGGCAAGGTGCTGCGCATGCGATTCATCATCTTTGCTAAAGATAATGATATCGTCAATATAAATGAAGCATATTTTTCAATATGCTCACGAAGGATGTCGTCAAGAGCACTCTGGAAAATTGAGGGCGCATTCTTGAGACCGAATGGGAGTCGTGTAAACTCGTATTTTCCGTTGTTAACGAAGAAGGCAGTTTTTTCTATGTCTGACTCCTTAAGGGGTATTTGATAAAAGCCACTTTTCAAATCTAAGACAGAGAAAACTTTGTTATTGCCTAGCTGTGCTAGTACCTCGTTGATTTCGGGTATAGGGTATTTGTCTGCGGTAGTTTCTTTATTTAGTTTCCTGTAGTCTATAACCATGTGATATTTCTTTTGCCCAGAGGCATCTAATTTTTTCGGAACAATTCACACAGGTGAGTTGTATGGGGATCGGGAGGGTCGGATGATTCCGTCCTCTAAAAGTTCTTTGATTTGGCAGTGTACTTCGTTTTTTAAAGACATTGGAATTTGGTAAAATTTTGAATAAATGGGGGAGTCGGTTTTTGTTCGAATCTCTGCTCCGACGTTGGTTGTGTATGTCAGTTTTTTGTCCGGACTGGCGAATAGGTGTGGGTGCATTTTAACTAGTTGATTAAGGCTATTTTTTTGTTCGTTTGTCATATGTTCTGTCCGTGGTATTACCGTGTTGACCGCCTCTTTTTTTTTCTGCTTAATGGGTATGCAAATATTGTTCTTGATTATTAGTAGATTCCTGCTGCTTTGTATCACAGCATCTAGTTCCTTTGGACTATCGTTACCTAATATGGCGTCGAATGATTTTAGTTGATGATGTTAGTGCGATAGCATAGATTCTCTAGTTTTAAACAATAGTGAAGGGCTGAAGGTAGATCTGCTGGCTCCTTTATTCCAAGAATCCGTGGTAAATCTCCCTTCAAACCTCTAATGAAGGTATCGAATGCTTTATCTCGGTATATTTTTGTCATAAGGGTTTCGGATTCCCTATTTAATTCCATGCAGCCTACTTTATTTAATATCAGCGACAAGTGGTTGTAGACGACCTGTTAGAATTCTTCTACTGTTTGGTTGTTTCCTTGCACTAACATTGTCATCTGATATTCTAATGTTCCCAGATCTCTTTTGTCTGCGTAGTGCAGCGTGAGATATTTGGAGATAGCGCTCCAATTTAGGGGAACATTATACGACTCGAGGGCCGTGTCGGCATTGCCAGAGATTTTGTTTCTCACTGCATGCAATATGCCAAAGTATTTTGGCGAACCTGCCTCAGCTGCATAGGCTGAGAGTATACAATCTACCCTCTTCTTCCATGAGCTAAATTCCGCCGTATTACCGGAGAATTCTCTGAGGCTTTTAACTATGTCCGGAACTCTGTCTAAGTCATTCAAATTGTCGTCGGCAGTTATTGCTTGGCTTGACTAACTGCTTTACCAATGTCGGCAGTTGTTGTGTTAAAATCTGGCTAACCGTGGCTGCTATTATCTGTTCTGCGTTATTCGCCATGACTCTATTTTGTAAATGTTCGTTTCGTCGGTCGATATGTCGTTGTTGCTGTCTGTTCAAGTTATGTCCGCCTACCTGTGGTTGATCTGATACTATTGGGGGCCTAACTAAATTGCTTTCATTAGCCATAAACGAGATATATGTATTACTTATATTGTATTTTTTTAAGATATTTTCGAAGTATATTTAAATCTAGTGATAATTTTTTACTCTATATTTTAATTGATTGATAATTTTTGATCGTTTTTCTTTTCTTTTTAAAACCAGTGGCTGGTTTCTTCCTTCTATTTTGGAGGGTCCCATGGGAGTCGCAAAGTTGGAAATAATTCATACTACGTTCGTAGTCTTTATAGTTGTTTGTCGTTTTACACTTCTTTATCTTGCCTATTGTGCTACAATATTTAGTATTTATTATTCTTATAATTCTATTTCACTTTTGTGTTAGTTGTTCGTTTGTTTTGTTTTTTTTTTTTTTGTTTCACTTAATTTCTAACTTACAGTACTATTCCTGATGTGGCAACCTCCCCTGCCGGTCCGGATTTCATCCTTTTTGAAGTCTTTGGGTATCTACTGAGGATCCTGCGACCAGTCTTCGTTGAGAGTATCCTGCGGGCGGGCCTAACAAGATGCGTTGTCCACCGATGGGCAAAATTGAACAGTTAAGTTCCGATTGCCTATCGCGAATTTCACCAATCGTTGAATTTAATCAACGAGAGTTGCACTTGTTTTATTTTCGCGTATAACCGACTAACGCGCACGTAAAAGCGTTTTGTTCTGTTGTAACACGAGCCGGTCCCTGCTCGGGCACCAGTTAATTCCAAATTTTATTAAACGAGGAAAAAAATATAATTTTTAGGGAAGCAAGACTTCCTTTATTTGATGTTAATTTGCAACTGAATAAACTTAAATCAATTGTAGCCCTAATAACCTGTGGCTTAGCGGCAGCGGCGTTGGCAGCGGCGTCGCTGCTGATGTTGTTAGCCCGTTGGGCAATTCTTCTTGGAATTTTCGGCGATTGCCAGTCGGCGCGTGGAGGAAATGGAACAGACACCAAGTCAGCATTATGCTGCACTTCTTATGAGGTGTTGCAATGCTTCTTATTGGGACTGTATGAATTTATATGTAGTTAACTTGTATGCAGAAATTCTTAAGGCTGCTGCCCCATTCAATTGCGCAGTTGCATATAACTTTGGTTTTTTCTTAACCGATCGTTATCAAATTTTCTACAGTATATCTTATTGTACCATAGAATATTTGTGTATTCTGAGAAGCCAATTGCATTTAAATTTTGGCTCAAATTGGTTGGCAATAAAAGTTGGGTTATTAACTAGATTTATAGCTCTCGGGCGATAGCGGAGTGGTGGCGGTAGGTATAAAATGAAAGATACTTGATATATTTATAATATTTTAGAAGTAACATATCATGTTTGGTGACCCTAACTCTTATTATTTACCAATATTGCCCAAAAAACAGGATAATTATATCGATTGCTTAGAAACGGAGGAAGTTATCGATTATCGGAAACAAACTCGATCTGCGCGGGCACTAGGAGCACCTACGTCTCAAATTTCGAGTCGCTAGCTCTTATAGATTCTGTGATCCTTGCGTTCATACATACGGACAGACGGACATGGCTAGATCGACTCGGCTATTGATGCTGATCGAGAATATACATACTTTATGGGGTCGAAGATGCTTCCTTCTGCCTGTTACATACATTTGGATTTTGCACAAATACAATATACCCTTAAACCCATTTTTAATGGGTTCAGGGTATAAAAAGGAACTAAAATAGCATTACAGAAAAAAGTCGCAATTATCATGCTGTTAAAATGCGAAGCAGACGCGCATAAACTTGTGTATGTACATGTATACAGAAATTCTTTAAGCCGCTGCCCCATTCAATTACGCAGCTGCACTAACTTTGGTTTTTTTTTAACCGATCTTTTTAAAAATTTTCTACAGTATATCTTATTGTACCATACAATATTTGTGTATTCTGAAAAGCCAATTGCATTAAAATTGTTGCTTAAATTGGTTAGCAATAAAAGTTGGGTTATTTACTTGATCTATAGCTCTATGGTAATAGCGGGGAGGGGGAATTAGGTATAAAATAATAGATACTTGACATATATATAATATTCAAGAAGCAACATATCATGTTTGGTGACTCTAGCTCTTATTTACCAAAATTGCCCAAAAAACAGGACATTGATATCGATTTTAAACGATTGCTTTGAAACCAAGTAAGTTATCGATTATCGGAAACAAATTCGATCTGCTCGGGCACTAGGAGTCAAGTCTATAGCTCTTATAGGTTCTGTGATCCTTGCGTTCATACATACGGACAGACGGACAGACAGACAGACGGACATGGCTAGATCGACTCGGCTATTGATGCTGATCGAGAATATACATACTTTATGGGGTCGAAGATGCTTCCTTCTGCCTGTTACATGAATTTGTATTTCGCACAAATATAATATACCCGTATTCCCATTTTTTATGGGTTCAGGGTATAAAAAGGAACTAAAATAGCATCACATAAAAAGTCGCAATTACCATGCTGTTAGAATGCGGAGCAGACGCGCATAAATGGGTGTGTGTACATGTTTACAGAAATTCTTAAAGCTGCTGCCCCATTCAATTGCGCAGTTGCATATAACTTTGGTTTTTTCTTAACCGATCCTTATGAAATTTTCTACAGTATATCTTATTGTACCATAGAATATTTGTGTATTCTGAAAAGCCAATTGCATTTAAATTGTGGTTCAAATTGGTTGGCAATAAAAGTTGGGTTATATACTTGATCTATAGCTCTCGGGTAATAGCGGGGATTAGATTATGGCTTAAGTTGGTTGGGTATAAAAGTTGGGATATTAACTAGATTTATAGCTCTCGGGTGATAGCGGAGAAATGGCGGTAATTATAAAATGAAAGATACTTGACATATATATTATATTCTAGAGGTAACATATCATGTTTGGTGACTCTAGCTCTTATTTACCAAAATTGCCCAAAAAACAGGATATCTATATCGATTTTTATCGATTGCTTGGAAACGGAGGAAGTTATCGATTATCGGAAACAAACTCGATCTGCGCGGGCACTAGGAGCACCTACGATTCAAATTTCAAGTCTCTAGCTCGTATAGGTTCTGTGATCCTTGCGTTCATACATACGGACAGACGGACAGACAGACAGACGGACATGGCTAGATCGACTCATCTATTGATGCTGATCGAGAATATACATACTTTATGGGGTCGACGATGCTTCCTTCTGCCTGTTACATAAGTTTGGAATTGTGCACAAATACAATATACCCTTATTCAAAAGGAACTAAAATAGCATTACAGAAAAGAGTCGCAATTACCATGCTGTTATAATGCGAAGCAGACGCACATAAATGTGCGTGTGTACATGTATTCAGAAATTCTTAAAGCTGCTGCCCCATTCAATTGTGCAGTTGCATATAACTTTGGTTTTTTCTTAACCGATCGTTATGAAATTTTCTACAATATATCCTATTGTACCATAGGATATTTGTGTATTCTGAAAAGTCAATTGCATTTAAATTGTGGTTTAAATTGGTTGGCAATAAAAGTTCGGTTATTGACTAGATTTATAGCTCTCGGGTGGTAGCGGGGAGATGGCGGTAGGAATAAAATGAAAGATACTTGACATATATAGAATATTCTAGAAGTAACATATCATGTTTGGTGACTCTAGTTTTTATTATTTAGCAAAATTGCCTAAAAAACAGGATATCGATATCGATTTACAACGATTGCTTGGAAACGGTGTAAGTTATCGATTATCGGTAACAAACTCGATCTGCGCGGGCACTAGGAGCACATACATCTAAAATTTCAAGTGTCTAGCTCTTATAGGTTTTGTGATCCTTGCGTTTATACATACGGACAGACAGACAGACAGACGGACATGGCTAGATCGACTCGGCTATTGATGCTGATCGAAAATATACAAACTTTATGGGGTCGAAGATGCTTCCTTCTGCCTGTTACATAAGTTTGGATTTTGCACAAATACAATATACCCTTATACCGATTTTTAATGGGTTCAGGGTATAAAAAGGATCTAAAATAGCATTACAGAAAAAAATCGCAATTACCATGCTGTTTGAATGCAAAGCAGACGCATATAAATGTGTGTGTGTACATATATACAGAAATTCTTAAAGCTGCTGCCCCATTCAATTGCGCAGTTGCATATAACTTTGGTTTTTTATTAACCGATCTTTATGAAATTTTCTACAGTATATCTTATTGAACCATAGAATATTTGTGTATTCTGAAAAGCCAATTGCATTTAAATTGTGGCTTAAATTGGTTGGCAATAAGATTGGGTTATTTACTTGATCTATAGCTCTAGGGTAATAGCGGGTGGGGGAATTAGGTATAAAATAAAAGATACTTGACATATATATAATATTCAAGAAGCAACATATCATGTTTGGTGACTCCAGCTCTATATTTGTGTATTCTGAAAAGTCAATAGCATTTAAATTGTGGCTTAAATTGGTTGGCAATAAAAGTTGGGTTATTAACTAGATTTATAGCTCTCGGTTGGTAGCGGGAGGTGGCGGTAGGTATTAGATGAAAGATACTTGACATATATATAATATTCTAAGAGTGACATATCATGTTTGGTGAATCTTGCTCTTATTATTTAACAAAATTCCCAATAAACAGGATATCGATATCTATTTTTATCGATTGCTTGGAAACGGTGTAAGTTATCGATTATCGGTAACAAACTCAATCTGCGCGGGCACTAGGAGCACCTACATCTAAAATTGCAAGTCTCTAGCTCTTATAGGTTCTGTGATCCTTGCGTTCGTACATACGGACAGACGGACAGACAGACAGACGGGCATGGCTATATCGACTTGGCTATTGATGCTAATCGAGAATATACATACTTTATGGGGTCGAAGATGCTTCCTTCTGGCTGTTACATAAATTTGAATTTTGCACAAATACAATATACCCTTACACCCATTTTTAATGGGTTCAGGGTATAAAAAGGAACTGAAATAGCATTACAGAAAAAAGTCGCAATTACCATGCTGTTAGAATGCGAAGCAGACGCACATAAATGTGTGTGTGCACATGTATACAGAAATTCTTAAAGCTGCTGCCCCATTCAATTGCGCAGTTGTATATAACTTTGGTTTTTTCTTATCCGATCTTTATGAAACTTGCTACAGTATATCTTATTGTACCATAGAATATTTGTGTATTCTGAAAAGCCAATTGCATATAAATTGTGGCTTAAATTGGTTGGCAATAAAAGTTGGGCTATTAACTTGATTTATAGCTGTGTGGTAATAGCGGGGAGGGGGAATTAGGTATAAAATAAAAGATACTTGACATATATATAATATTCAAGAAGCAACATATCATGTTTGGGGAGTCTAGCTCTAGCTCTAATTTACCAAAATTCCGCAAAAAACGGTATATCGATATCGATTTTTATCGATAGCTTGGAAACGAAGTAAGTTATCAATTATCGGAAACAAACTCGATCTGCACGGGCACTAAGAGCACCTACGATTCAAATTTCAAGTCTCTAGCTCTTATAGGTTCTGTGATCCTTGCGTTCATACATACAGACAGACGGACAGACAGACAGACGGACGGACATGGCTAGATCGACTCGGCTATTGATGCTGATCGAGAATATACATACTTTATGGGGTCGAAGATGCTTCCTTCTGCCTGTTACATACATTTGGATTTTGCACATATACAATATACCCTTTTACCCATTTTTAATGGGTTCAGGGTATAAAAAGGAACTAAAATAGCATTACAGAGAAAAGTAGCAATTATCATGCTGTTAAAATGCAAAGCAGACGCGCATAAAGTTGTGTATGTACATGTATACAGAAATTCTTAAAGCTGCTGCCCCATTCATTTACGCAGCTGCATATAACTTTGCTTTTTTCTTAACCGATCTTTATGAATCTTGCTACAGTATATTTAATTGTACCATAGAATATTTGTGTATTCTGAAAAACCAATTGCATTTAAATTGTGGCTTAAATTGGTTGGCAATAAAAGTTGGGTTATTAACTTGATCTATAGCTCTTTGGTGATAGCGGGGAGGTGGCGGTTGGTATAAAATGAAAGATACTTGACATATATATAATATTCTGGAAGCAACATATCATGTTTGGGGACTCTAGCTCTTAATATTTACCAAAATTGCCCAATCAACGGGATATCGATATCTATTTTTATCGATTGCTTGGAAACTGTGTAAGTTATCGATTATCGGTAATAAACTCGATCTGCGCGGGCACTAGAAGCACCTACATCTAAAATTGCAAGTCTCTAGCTCTTATAGGTTCTCTGATCCTTGCGTTCATACATACGGACAGACGGACAGACAGACAGACGGACATGGCCAGATCGACTCGGCTATTGATGCTGATGGAGAATATACATACTTTATGGGGCCGAAGATGCTTCCTTCTGGCTGTTACATACATTTGGATTTTGCACAAATACAATTTACCCTTAAGCCCATTTTAATGGGTTCAGGGTATAAAAAGGAACTAAAATAGCATTAGAGAAGAAACTCGCAATTATCATGCTGTTAAAATGCGAAGCAGACGCGCATAAATGTGTGTGTGTACATGTATACAGAAATTCTTAAAGCTGCTGCCCCATTCAATTACGCAGCTGCATATAACTTTGGTTTTTTCTTAACCGATCTTTATGAATCTTGCTACAGTATATTTTATTGTACCATAGAATATTTGTGTATTCTGAAAAACCAATTGCATTTAAATTGTGGCTTAAATTGGTTGGCAATAAAAGTTGGGTTATATACTTGATCTATAGCTCTAGGGTAATAGCGGGGATTAAATTATGGTTTAAATTGGTTGAGTATAAAAGTTGTGTTATTAACTAGATTTATAGCTCTCGGGTGATAGCGGAGAAGTGGCGGTAGGTATAAAATGAAAGATACTTGACATATATATAATATTCTAGAAATAACATATCATGTTTGGCGACTCTAGGTCTTATTTACCAAAATTGCCCAAAGAACAGGATATCTATATCGATTTTTATCGATTGCTTGGAAACGGAGGAAGTTATCGATTATCGGAAACAAACTCGCTCTGCGCGGGTACTAGGAGCACCTACATCTAAAATTTCAACTCTCTAGCTCTTATAGGTTTTGTGATCCTTGCGTTCATACATACGGACAGACGGACAGACAGACAGACACGGCTAGATCGACCCGGCTATTGATGCTGATCGAGAATATACATACTTTATGGGGTCGAAGATGCTTCCTTCTGCCTGTTAAATAAATTTGTATTTTGCACAAATACAATATACCCTTATACCCATTTTTAATGGGTTCAGGGTATAAAAAGGAACTAAAATAGCATTACAGAAAAAAGTCGCAATTATCATGCTGTTAAAATGCGAAGCAGACGCGCATAAATGTGT
Source organism: Drosophila virilis (assembly GCF_030788295.1). Taxonomy (NCBI): domain Eukaryota; kingdom Metazoa; phylum Arthropoda; class Insecta; order Diptera; family Drosophilidae; genus Drosophila; species Drosophila virilis. The sequence goes on from NC_091544.1 coordinate 35,727,010, forward strand.
GTGTACATGTGTACACAAATTCTTAAAGCTGCTGCCCCATTCAATTACGCAGTTTCATATAACTTTGTTTTAGAATATTTGGGTATTCTGAAAAGTCAATTGCATTTAAATTGTGGCTTAAATTGGTTGGCAATAAAAGTTGGGTTATTAACTATATTTATAGCTCTCGGGTGGTAGCGGGGAGATGGCGGTAGCTATAAGATGAAAGATACTTGACATATATATAATATTCTAGAAGCAACATATCATGTTTGGTGACTCTAGCTCATATTATTTACCAAAATTGCCTAAAAAACAGGATATCGATATCGATTTTTATCGATTGCTTGGAAACGAATTAAGTTATCGTTTATCGGAAACAAAGTCGATCTGCGCGGGCACTAGGAGCACCTACGATTCAAATTTCAAGTCTCTAGCTCTTATAGGTTCTGTGATCCTTGCGTTCATACATACGGACAAACGGACAGACAGACAGACGGACATGGCTAGATCGAATCGGCTATTGATGCTGATCGAGAATATACATACTTTATGGGGTCGAAGATGCTTCCTTCTGCCTGTTACAAACATTTGTATTTTGCACAAATACAATATACCCTTATACCCATTTTTAATGGGTTCAGGGTATAAAAAGGAACTAAAATAGCATTACAGAAAAAAGTCGCAATTATCATGCTGTTAAAATGCGAAGCAGACGCGCATAAATGTGTGTGTACATGTGTACAGAAATTATTAAAGCTGCTGCCCCATTCAATTACGCAGTTTCATATAACTTTGTTTTTTTTCTTAACCGATCTTTATGAAACTTTTTACGGTATATCTTATTGTACCAAAGAATATTTGTGTATTCTGAAAAGCCAATTGCATTTAAATTATGGCTTAAATTGGTTGGCAATAAAAGTTGGGTTATTAACTAGATTCATAGCTCTCGGGTGGTAGCGGGGAAGTGGCGGTAGGTATAAGATGAAAGATACTTGACATATATATAATATTCTAGAAGTACCATATGATGTTTGGTGACTCTAACTCTTATTATTTACCAAAATTGCGCAAAAAACAGGATATCGATATCGATTTTCATCGATTGCTTGGAAACGGTATAAGTTATCGATTATCGGAAACAAAGTCGATCTGCGCGGGCACTAGGAGCACCTACGATTCAAATTTCAAGTCTCTAGCTCTTATAGGTTCTGTGATCCTTGCGTTCATACATACGGACAAACGGACAGACAGACAGACGGACATGGCTAGATCGACTCGGCTATTGATGCTGATCGAGAATATACATACTTTATGGGGTCGAAGATGCTTCCTTCTGCCTGTTACATACATTTGTATTTTGCACAAATACAATATAGCCTTATTCCCATTTTTGATGGGTTCAGGGTATAAAAAGGAACTAAAATAGCATTACTGAAAAAAGTCGCAATTATCATGCTGTTAAAATGCGAAGCAGACGCGCATAAATGTGTGTGTACATGTATACAGGAATTATTAAAGCTGCTACCCCATGCAATTGCACAGTTGCATATAACTTTGGTTTTTTTCTTAATCGATCTTTATGAAATTTTCTACAGTATATCTTATTGTACCATAGAATATATGTGTATGCTGAAAGCCAATTGCATTTAAATTGTTTCTTAAATTGGTTGGCAATAAAAGTTGGGTTATTAAGTAGATTTATAGTTCTCAGGTGGTAGCGGCAGGTATTAGATGAAAGATACTTGACATATATATAATATTCTAAGATTGACATATCATGTTTGGGGACTCTAGCTCTTATTATTTACCAAAATTGCCCAATCAATAGGATATCGATATCTATTTTTATCGATTGCTTGGAAACGGTGTAAGTTATCGATTATCGGTAATAAACTCGATCTGCGCGGGCACTAGGAGCACCTACATCTAAAATTTCAGGTCTCTAGCTCTTATAGGTTTTGTGATCCTTGCGTTCATACATACGGACAGACGGACAGACAGACAGACAGACGGTCATGGCTAGATCGACTCGGCTTTTGATGCTGATCGAGAATATACATACTTTATGGGGTCGAAATGCTTCCTTCTGCCTGTTACAAGCATTTGGATTTTGTACAAATACAATATACCCTTATACCCATTTTTAATGGGTTCAGGGTATAAAAAGGAACTAAAATAGCATTACAGAAAAAAGTCGCAATTATCATGCTGTTAAAATGCGAAGCAGACGCGCATAAATGTGTGTGTACATGTGTACACAAATTCTTAAAGCTGCTGCCCCATTCAATTACGCAGTTTCATATAACTTTGTTTTAGAATATTTGGGTATTCTGAAAAGTCAATTGCATTTAAATTGCGGCTTAAATTGGTTGGCAAAAAAGTTGGGTTATTAACTATATTTATAGCTCTCGGGTGGTGGCGGGGAGATGGCGGTAGCTATAAGATGAAAGATACTTGACATATATATAATATTCTAGAAGCAACATATCGTTTGGTGACTCTAGTTCATATTATTTACCAAAATTGCCTAAAAAACAGGATATCGATATCGATTTTTATCGATTGCTTGGAAACGAATTAAGTTATCGTTTATCGGAAACAAAGTCGATCTGCGCGGGCACTAGGAGCACCTACGATTCAAATTTCAAGTCTCTAGCTCTTGTAGGTTCTGTGATCCTTGCGTTCATACATACGGACAAAAAAATTATCATGCTGTTAAAATGCGAAGCAGACGCGCATAAATGTGTGTGTAGATGTATACAGAAATTCTTAAAGCTGCTGCCCCATTCAATTACGCAGCTGCATATAACTTTGGTTTTTTCTTAACCGATCTTTATGAAACTTTCTACAGTATATCTTATTGTACCATAGAATATTTGTGTATGCTGAAAGCCAATTGCATTTAAATTGTTTCTTAAATTGGTTGGCAAAAAAGTTGGGTTATTAACTATATTTATAGCTCTCGGGTGGTGGCGGGGAGATGGCGGTAGCTATAAGATGAAAGATACTTGACATATATATAATATTCTAGAAGCAACATATCGTTTGGTGACTAGCTCATATTATTTACCAAAATTGCCTAAAAAACAGGATATCGATATCGATTTTTATCGATTGCTTGGAAACGAATTAAGTTATCGTTTATCGGAAACAAAGTCGATCTGCGCGGGCACTAGGAGCACCTACGATTCAAATTTCAAGTCTCTAGCTCTTGTAGGTTCTGTGATCCTTGCGTTCATACATACGGACAAACGGACAGACAGACAGACGGACATGGCTAGATCGACTCGGCTATTGATGCTGATCGAGAATATACATACTTTATGGGGTCGAAGATGCTTCCTTCTGCCTGTTACAAACATTTGGATTTTGCACAAATACAATATACCCTTATACCCATTTTTAATGGGTTTAGGGTATAAAAAGGAACTAAAATAGCATTACAGAAAAAAGTCGCAATTATCATGCTGTTAAAATGCGAAGCAGACGCGCATAAATGTGTGTGTACATGTGTACAGAAATTATTAAAGCTGCTGCCCCATTCAATTACGCAGCTGCATATAACTTTGGTTTTTTCTTAACCGATCTTTATGAAACTTTCTACAGTATATCTTATTGTACCATAGAATATTTGTGTATGCTGAAAGCCAATTGCATTTAAATTGTTTCTTAAATTGGTTGGCAATAAAAGTTGGGTTATTGACTAGATTTATACCACTCGCGTGGTAGCGGGGAGGTGGCGGTAGGTATAAGATGAAAGATACTTGACATATATATAATATTCTAGAAGATACATATGATGTTTGGTGACTCTAACTCTTATTAATTACCAAAATTGCGCAAAAAACAGGATATCGATATCGATTTTCATCGATTGCTTGGAAACGGTGTAAGTTATCGATTATCGGAAACAAAGTCGATCTGCGCGGGCACTAGGAGCACCTACGATTCAAATTTCTTATAGGTTCTGTGATCCTTGCGTTCATACATACGGACAAACGGACAGACAGACAGACGGACATGGCTAGATCGACTCGGCTATTAATGCTGATCGAGAATACACATACTTTATGGGGTCGAAGATGCTTCCTTCTGCCTGTTACATACATTTGTATTTTGCACAAACACAATATAGCCTTATTCCCATTTTTGATGGGTTCAGGGTATAAAAAGGAACTAAAATAGCATTACTGAAAAAAGTCGCAATTATCATGCTGTTAAAATGCGAAGCAGACGCGCATAAATGTGTGTGTACATGTATACAGGAATTATTAAAGCTGCTACCCCATGCAATTGCACAGTTGCATATAACTTTGGTTTTTTTCTTAATCGATCTTTATGAAATTTTCTACAGTATATCTTATTGTACCATAGAATATTTGGGTATTCTGAAAAGTCAATTGCATTTAAATTGTGGCTTAAATTGGTTGGCAATAAAAGTTGGGTTATTAACTAGATTTATAGCTCTCGGGTGGTAGCGGGGAGATGGCGGTAGGTATAAGATGAAAGATACTTGACATTTATATAATATTCTAGAAGCAACATATCATGTTTGGTGACTCTAGCTCATATTATTTACCTAAATTGCCTAAAAAACAGGATATCGATATCGATTTTTATCGATTGCTTGGAAACGAATTAAGTTATCGATTATCGGAAGCAAACTCGATCTGCGCGGGCACTAGGAGCACCTACATCTAAAATTTCAAGTCTCTAGCTCTTATAGGTTTTGTGATCCTTGCGTTCATACATACGGACAGACGGACAGACAGACAGACAGACATGGCTAGATCGACTCGGCTATTGATGCTGAACGAGAATATACATACTTTATGGGGTCGAAGATGCTTCCTTCTGCCTGTTACATAAATTTGTATTTTGCACAAATACAATATACCCTTATTCCCATTTTTTATGGGTTCAGGGTATAAAAAGGAACTAAAATAGCATTACAGAAAAAAATGGCAATTATCATGCTGTTAAAATGCGTAGCAGACGCGCATAAATATGTGTCTACATGTATAAAGAAATTCTTAAAGCTGCTACCCCATTCAATTGCGCAGTTGCATATAAGTTTGGTTTTTTATTAACCGATCTTTATGAAATTTTCTACAGTATATCTTATTGTACCATAGAATATTTGTGTATTCTGAAAAGTCAATTGCATTTAAATTGTGGCTTAGATTGGTTGGCAATAAAAGTTGGGTTATTAACTAGATTTATAGCTCTCGGGTGGTAGCGGGGAGGTGGCGGTAGGTATAAAATGAAAGATACTTGACATATATATTGTAGTATGCGTACATATGTATATACATACATATGAATAAGGCTGTAACACTTTGTTGTTATGCCAACAGAATGCAAACATAAGCAGCGACTTTGTCGCAGCGCGCCTAACGCTAAGTGCCCTCTGCGCATATTCAAGTGCAGACGAAATATGATCCGCACTTGATAACAACGACCGCCCAAATAGCTAAGTCAGCGTTCTCACGCTTGACCGTCGTTGTGTATACATATGTGCGCGCATGACTCTCTCTGACTCTCTTGCTGTATATAATAAGCCAAAAAACCATGTATGTAAAACGGCTGCTCACTGCTTCACGGTGGACAGCTCGAACTCCAAAGAAAACATTAAATAAAGAACCATCAAGGAAGACGGACGTCTTTTAATCTTGGAACCATTACATGGCGACCGTGACAGGACGTCACACAAACATGACAACGTTAAGATACATAACTTCAACTCTAATTTTAAACCAGTCATAAAAGTAATTAAAGAAAGTAAATTAAAAGGAAATAACACTCAAAAACAAAAGAAACAAAAAAATGAATAAGCGAATTGAATTAAAGCGAAGCAAGCAAAAGCGTAACGTAACAAAATGTAAAAGAAGCAAATGCCGTAACAACAACAACAGCAACAACTGAAACAACGAAGCATCTGGAACGGCACACACCCTGGAGAATCAAAAATTAACTGAGTGAGTACAGGGGGCATGAGCTCTAACAATACTTTAAAGCTAAAAAGGCGCAGTGGCATTAAAGAGCGGATCAGGCAAAGAAAGTCTGAGATCGTAAGACTCTTATATAAGTCCCAAAACCCAATACCTTGGGAAACTGCAGTCAAGCTACATGACGAACTCAAACATCTTGAGTCGTTAAACAAAGTAAAGAGCCCCCCCTGTCCCTCTGAGGAAAAACTTATTAATCCAGATACACATCGACCACAGCCACAACCGATCCCGAGAAGGCAACGTGAATGCCCAGCAGACTGCGAGGGACCGCTATACACCCAACATTGCCTGGGCACATGTCAGCGGCCACCCACAAGTAAAAACTAGTACGAGAGGCAAACCGCCCCTTGTAGCAACGCTGGAACAAGAAGAAGTACGAGAGGCAGACCGCCCCTTGTACCAACGCTGGAAAACACCAAGGGTGAACTGACCAACAGCGCCACAGAGGGCGCACAGCAAAAAAAATTATAATTATAATTATTATTAAGATATTTGTAAAACTATTGTAATGCCCGACGACAATTGAGTCGACCGGCAAGACGTTTGGCCCGTAAAGCCATTCGAAATACTAGGCAGGACAAAATGTACATTCAGTAAAAACTGAATTAATATTAAATTTCTCCCCGCCCACTGGCGTAAATACAAAAAAATTTTAAATATAAACTCAAACTACAAACCTTATAAAGTTAATGAATAGCATTAACAAAAGTATAAGTTCATATATAAATCAAGGACCCAAGTATATATTAAGAATAACAACCCCAAATATGGGTTTGGTAGACGTTAAAACTGTTGACTCGACGGCTAACGTAATAAATAAAGTTGAGGTCAGCAACACAGATGTAAAATTGATAACAATTTTTGTCGTTATGATATTTGTCATATTAGTAGGACATCTATTGTACAAATTATATACGTATCATAATAAATGCATCAAAAAGAGATACCAGAGTCACACAAATGACCTGGATAAAATCTAAATTTTTTCTTGAACAATGATAAGCGACAAAATAAAATAAATAAATAAAATGAAATTTAGAGAATTATATATATATTCTTATTACCAGAAATGCGATTATCAGAAAAAAACTCGATCTGCGCGGGCACTAGGAGCACCTACATCTAAAATTTCAAGTCTCTAGCCCTTATAGGTTTTGTGATCCTTGCGTTCATACATACGGACAGACGGACAGACAGACGGACACACAGACGGACATGGCTAGATCGACTCGGCTATTGATGCTGATCGAGAATATACATACTTTATGGGATCGAAGATGCTTCCTTCTGCCTGTTACATAAATTTGTATTTTGCACAAATACAATATACCCTTATTCCCATTTTTTATGGGTTCAGGGTATAAAAAGGAACTAAAATAGCATTACAGAAAAAAGTCGCAATTACCATACTGTTAGAATGCGAAGCAGACGCACATTAATGTGCGTGTGTACATGTATTCAGAAATTCTTAAAGCTGCTGCCCCATTCAATTGTGCAGTTGCATATAACTTTGGTTTTTTCTTAACCGATCGTTATGAAATTTTCTACAATATATCCCATTGTACCATAGGATATTTGTGTATTCTGAAAAGTCAATTGCATTTAAATTGTGGCTTAAATTGGTTGGCAATAAAAGTTGGGTTATTAACTAGATTTATAGCTCTCGGGTGGTAGCGGTAGGTATTAGATGAAAGATACTTGACATATATATAATATTCTAAGACTGACATATCATGTTTGGGGACTCTAGCTCTTATTATTTACCAAAATTGCCCAATCAACAGGATATCGATATCTATTTTTATCGATTGCTTGGAAACGGTGTAAGTTATCGATTATCGGTAATAAACTCGATCTGCGCGGGCACTAGAAGCACCTACATCTAAAATTGCAAGTCTCTAGCTCTTATAGGTTCTGTGATCCTTGCGTTCATACATACGGACAGACAGACAGACGGACATGGCTAGATCGACTCGGCTATTGATGCTGATGGAGAATATACATACTTTATGGTGCCGAAGATGCATCCTGCTGTTACATAAATTTGGATTTTGCACAAATACAATATACCCTTACACCCATTTTTAATGGCTTCAGGGTATAAAAAGGAACTAAAATAACATTACAGAAAAAAGTCGCAATTACCAAGCTGTTAGAATGCGAAACAGACGCACATAAATGTGTGTGTGCAAATGTATACAGAAATTCTTAAAGCTGCTGCCCCATTCAATTGCGCAGTTGCATATAACTTTGGTTTTTTCTTAACCGATCTTTATGAAACTTGCTACAGTATATTTTATTGTACCATAGAATATTTGTGTATTCTGAAAAACACATTGCATTTAAATTGCGGCTTAAATTGGTTGGCAATAAAAGTTGGGTTATTAACTTGATTTATAGCTGTGTGGAAATAGCGGGGAGTGGGAATAAGGTATAAAATAAAAGATACTTGACATATATATAATATTCAAGAAGCAACATATCATGTTTGGTGACTCTAGCTCTTATTTACCAAAATTCCCCAAAAAACGGTATGTCGATATCGATTTTTATCGATAGCCTGGAAACGAGGTAAGTTATCGGTTATCGGAAACAAACTCGATCTGCGCGGGCACTAGGAGCACCTACGTCTCAAATTTCAAGTCGCTAGCTCTTATAGATTCTGTGATCCTTGCGTTCATACATACGGACAGACGGACAGACAGACAGACGGACGGACATGGCTAGATCGACTCGGCTATTGATGCTGATCGAGAATATACATACTTTATGGGGTCGAAGATGCTTCCTTCTGCCTGTTACATACATTTGGATTTTGCACAAATACAATATACCCTTAAGCCCATTTTAATGGGTTCAGGGTATAAAAAGGAACTAAAATAGCATTACAGAAGAAACTCGCAATTATCATGCTGTTAAAATGCGAAGCAGACGCGCATAAATGTGTGTGTGTACATGTATACAGAAATTCTTAAAGCTGCTGCCCCATTCAATTACGCAGCTGCATATAACTTTGGTTTTTTCTTAACCGATCCTTATGAAATTTTCTACAGTATATCTTATTGGTTGGCAATAAAAGTTGGGTTATATACTTGATCTATAGCTCTAGGGTAATAGCGGGGATTAAATTATGGCTTAAATTGGATGAGTATAAAAGTTGTGTTATTAACTAGATTTATAGCTCTCGGGTGATAGCGGAGAAGTGGCGGTAGGTATAAAATGAAAGATACTTGACATATATATAATATTCTAGAAATAACATACCATGTTTGGCGACTCTAGCTCTTATTTACCAAAATTGCCCAAAAAACAGGATATCTATATCGATTTTTATCGATTGCTTGGAAACGGAGGAAGTTATCGATTATCGGAAACAAACTCGCTCTGCGCGGGTACTAGGAGCACCTACATCTAAAATTTCAAGTCTCTAGCTCTTATAGGTTTTGTGATCCTTGCGTTCATACATACGGACAGACAGACAGACATGGCTAGATCGACCCGGCTATTGATGCTGATCGAGAATATACATACTTTATGGGGTCGAAGATGCTTCCTTCTGCCTGTTACATACATTTGGATTTTGCACATATACAATATACCCTTATTCCCATTTTTTATGGGTTCAGGGTATAAAAAGGAACTAAAATAGCATTACAGAAAAAAGTCGCAATTGCCATGCTGTTAGAATGCGAAGCAGACGCACATAAATGTGTGTGTGTACATGTATACAGAAATTCTTAAAGCTGATGCCCCATTCAATTGCGCAGTTGCATATAACTTTGGTTTTTTCTTAACCGATCTTTATGAAATTTTCTACAGTATATCTTATTGTACCATAGAATATTTGTGTATTCTGAAAAGCCAATTGCATTTAAATTGTGGATTAAATTGGTTGGCAATGAAATTTGGGCTATACAGTTGATCTATAGCTCTATGGTAATAGCGGGGAGGGGGAATTAGGTATAAAATAAAAGATACTTAACATATATATAATATTCAAGAAACAACATATCTTGATTGGTGACTCTAGCTCTTATTTACCAAAATTGCCCAAAAAAGAGGATATCGAAATCGATTTTTATCGATTGCTTGGAAACGAAGAAAGTTATCGATTATCGGAAACAAACTTGATCTGCGCGGGCACTAGGAGCACCTAAGTCACAAATTTCAAGTCTCTAGCTTTTATAGGTTTTGTGATCCTTGCGTTCATACATACGGACAGGCGGACAGACAGACAGACGGACATGGCTAGATCGACTCGGCTATTGAAGCTGATCGAGAATATACATACTTTATGGGGTCGAAGATGCTTCCTTCTGCCTGTTACATACATTTGTATTTTGCACAAATTCAATATAGCCCTATTCCCATTTTTAATGGGTTCAGGGTATAAAAAGGAACTAAAATAGCATTACAGAAAAAAGTCGCAATTGCCATGCTGTTAGAATGCGAAGCAGACGCACATAAATGTGTGTGTACATGTATACAGAAATTCTTAAAGCTGCTGCCCCATTCAATTACGCAGCTGCATATAACTTTGGTTTTTTCTTAACCGATCCTTATGAAATTTTCTACAGTATATCTTATTGGTTGGCAATAAAAGTTGGGTTATATACTTGATCTATAGCTCTAGGGTAATAGCGGGGATTAAATTATGGCTTAAATTGGATGAGTATAAAAGTTGTGTTATTAACTTGATTTATAGCTCTCGGGTGATAGCGGAGAAGTGGCGGTAGGTATAAAATGAAAGATACTTGACATATATATAATATTCTAGAAATAACATATCATGTTTGGCGACTCTAGCTCTTATTTACCAAAATTGCCCAAAAAACAGGATATCTTTATCGATTTTTATCGATTGCTTGGAAACGGAGGAAGTTATCGATTATCGGAAACAAACTCGCTCTGCGCGGGTACTAGGAGCACCTACATCTAAAATTTCAAGTCTCTAGCTCTTATAGGTTTTGTGATCCTTGCGTTCATACATACGGACAGACAGACAGACATGGCTAGATCGACCCGGCTATTGATGCTGATCGAGAATATACATACTTTATGGGGTCGAAGATGCTTCCTTCTGCCTGTTACATACATTTGGATTTTGCACATATACAATATACCCTTATTCCCATTTTTTATGGGTTCAGGGTATAAAAAGGAACTAAAATAGCATTACAGAAAAAAGTCGCAATACCCATGCTGTTAGAATGCGAAGCAGACGCACATAAATGTGTGTGTGTACATGTATACAGAAATTCTTAAAGCTGATGCCCCATTCAATTGCGCAGTTGCATATAACTTTGGTTTTTTCTTAACCGATCTTTATGAAATTTTCTACAGTATATCTTATTGTACCATAGAATATTTGTGTATTCTGAAAAGCCAATTGCATTTAAATTGTGGATTAAATTGGTTGGCAATGAAATTTGGGCTATACAGTTGATCTATAGCTCTATGGTAATAGCGGGGAGGGGGAATTAGGTATAAAATAAAAGATACTTATATATATAATATTCAAGAAACAACATATCTTGATTGGTGACTCTAGCTCTTATTTACCAAAATTGCCCAAAAAAGAGGATATCGAAATCGATTTTTATCGATTGCTTGGAAACGAAGAAAGTTATCGATTATCGGAAACAAACTTGATCTGCGCGGGCACTAGGAGCACCTAAGTCACAAATTTCAAGTCTCTAGCTTTTATAGGTTTTGTGATCCTTGCGTTCATACATACGGACAGACGGACAGTCAGACAGACGGACATGGCTAGATCGACTCGGCTATTGAAGCTGATCGAGAATATACATACTTTATGGGGTCGAAGATGCTTCCTTCTGCCTGTTACATACATTTGTATTTTGCACAAATACAATATAGCCTTATTCCCATTTTTAATGGGTTCAGGGTATAAAAAGGAACTAAAATAGCATTACAGAAAAAAGTCGCAATTGCCATGCTGTTAGAATGCGAAGCAGACGCACATAAATGTGTGTGTACATGTATACAGAAATTCTTAAAGCTGCTGCCCCATTCAATTGCGCAGTTGCATATAACTTTGGTTTTTTCTTAACCGATCTTTATGAAATTTTCTTCAATATTTCCTATTATACCATAGGATATTTGTGTATTCTGAAAAGTAAATTGCATTTAAATGTTGGCTTAAATTGGTTGGCAATAAAAGTTGGGTTATTAACTAGATTTATAGCTCTCTCGCGTGGAAGCGGGGAGGTGGTGGTAGGTATAAGATGAAAGATACTTGACATATATATAATATTCTAGAAGTAACATATCATGTTTGGTGACTCTAACTCATATTATTTACCAAAATTGCCCAAAAAACAGGATATCGATATCGATTTTTATCGATTGCTTGGAAACGGTGTAAGTTATCGATTATCGGAAACAAACTCGATCTGCGCGGGCACTAGGAGCACCTACGATTCAAATTTCAAGTCTCTAGCTCTTATAGGTTCTGTGATCCTTGCGTTCATACATACGGACAGACGGAAAAGGAACTAAAATAGCATTACAGAAAAAAAACGCAATTATCATGCTGTTAAAATGCGAAGCAGACGCACATAAATGTGTGTGTACATGTATACAGAAATTCTTAAAGCTGCTGTCCCATTCAATTGCGCAGTTGCATATAACTTTGGTTTTTTCTTAACCGATCTTTATGAAATTTTCTACAGTATATCTTATTGTACCATAGAATATTTGTGTATTCTGAAAAGCCAATTGCATTTAAATTGTGGATTAAATTGGTTGGCAATGAAATTTGGGCTATACAGTTGATCTATAGCTCTATGGTAATAGCGGGGAGGGGGAATTAGGTATAAAATAAAAGATACTTGACATATATATAATATTCAAGAAACAACATATCTTGATTGGTGACTCTAGCTCTTATTTACCAAAATTGCCCAAAAAAGAGGATATCGAAATCGATTTTTATCGATTGCTTGGAAACGAAGAAAGTTATCGATTATCGGACACAAACTCGATCTGCGCGGGCACTAGGAGCACCTACGTCTAAAATTTCAAGTCTCTAGCTCTTATAGATTCTGTGATCCTTGCGTTCATACATTCGGACAGACGGACAGACAGACAGACGGACATGGCTAGATCGACTCGGCTATTGATGCTGATGGAGAATATACATACTGTATGGTGCCGAAGATGCTTCCTTCTGGCTGTTACATAAATTTGGATTTTGCACAAATACAATATACCCTTACACCCATTTTTAATGGCTTCAGGGTATAAAAAGGAACTAAAATAACATTACAGAAAAAAGTCGCAATTACCAAGCTGTTAGAATGCGAAGCAGACGCACATAAATGTGTGTGTGCAAATGTATACAGAAATTCTTAAAGCTGCTGCCCCATTCAATTGCGCAGTTGCATATAACTTTGGTTTTTCTTAACCGATCTTTATGAAACTTGCTACAGTATATTTTATTGTACCATAGAATATTTGTGTATTCTGAAAAACACATTGCATTTAAATTGCGGCTTAAATTGGTTGGCAATAAAAGTTGGGTTATTAACTTGATTTATAGCTGTGTGGAAATAGCGGGGAGTGGGAATAAGGTATAAAATAAAAGATACTTGACATATATATAATAGTCAAGAAGCAACATATCATGTTTGGTGACTCTAGCTCTTATTTACCAAAATTCCCCAAAAAACGGTATGTCGATATCGATTTTTATCGATAGCTTGGAAACGAGGTAAGTTATCGGTTATCGGAAACAAACTCGATCTGCGCGGGCACTAGGAGCACCTACGATTCAAATCTAGCTCTAGCTCTTATAGGTTCTGTGATCCTTGCGTTCATACATACGGACAGACGGACGGACAGACAGACGGACGGACATGGCTAGATCGACTCGGCTATTGATGCTGATCGAGAATATACATACTTTATGGGGTCGAAGATGCTTCCTTCTGCCTGTTACATACATTTGGATTTTGCACAAATACAATATACCCTTAAGGCCATTTTAATGGGTTCAGGGTATAAAAAGGAACTAAAATAGCATTACAGAAGAAACTCGCAATTATCATGCGTGTACATGTATACAGAAATTCTTAAAGCTGCTGCCCCATTCAATTACGCAGCTGCATATAACTATGGTTTTTTCTTAACCGATCCTTATGAAATTTTCTACAGTATATCTTATTGGTTGGCAATAAAAGTTGGGTTATATACTTGATCTATAGCTCTAGGGTAATAGCGGGGATTAAATTATGGCTTAAATTGGATGAGTATAAAAGTTGTGTTATTAACTAGATTTATAGCTCTCGGGTGATAGCGGAGAAGTGGCAGTAGGTATAAAATGAAAGATACTTGACATATATATAATATTCTAGAAATAACATATCATGTTTGGCGACTCTAGCTCTTATTTACCAAAATTGCCCAAAAAACAGGATATCTTTATCGATTTTTATCGATTGCTTGGAAACGGAGGAAGTTATCGATTATCGGAAACAAACTCGCTCTGCGCGGGTACTAGGAGCACCTACATCTAAAATTTCAAGTTTCTAGCTCTTATAGGTTTTGTGATCCTTGCGTTCATACATACGGACAGACAGACAGACATGGCTAGATCGACCCGGCTATTGATGCTGATCGAGAATATACATACTTTATGGGGTCGAAGATGCTTCCTTCTGCCTGTTACATACATTTGGATTTTGCACATATACAATATACCCTTATTCCCATTTTTTATGGGTTCAGGGTATAAAAAGGAACTAAAATAGCATTACAGAAAAAAGTCGCAATACCCATGCTGTTAGAATGCGAAGCAGACGCACATAAATGTGTGTGTGTACATGTATACAGAAATTCTTAAAGCTGATGCCCCATTCAATTGCGCAGTTGCATATAACTTTGGTTTTTTCTTAACCGATCTTTATGAAATTTTCTACAGTATATGTTATTGTACCATAGAATATTTGTGTATTCTGAAAAGCCAATTGCATTTAAATTGTGGATTAAATTGGTTGGCAATGAAATTTGGGCTATACAGTTGATCTATAGCTCTATTGTAATAGCGGGGAGGGGGACTTAGGTATAAAATAAAAGATACTTGACATTTATATAATATTCAAGAAACAACATATCTTGATTGGTGACTCTAGCTCTTATTTACCAAAATTGCCCAAAAAAGAGGATATCGAAATCGATTTTTATCGATTGCTTGGAAACGAAGAAAGTTATCGATTATCGGAAACAAACTTGATATGCGCGGGCACTAGGAGCACCTAAGTCACAAATTTCAAGTCTCTAGCTTTTATAGGTTTTGTGATCCTTGCGTTCATACATACGGACAGACGGACAGACAGACAGACGGACATGGCTAGATCGACTCGGCTTTTGATGCTGATCGAGAATATACATACTTTATGGGGTCGAAATGCTTCCTTCTGCCTGTTACAAGCATTTGGATTTTGTACAAATACAATATACCCTTATACCCATTTTTAATGGGTTCAGGGTATAAAAAGGAACTAAAATAGCATTACAGAAAAAAGTCGCAATTATCATGCTGTTAAAATGCGAAGCAGACGCGCATAAATGTGTGTGTACATGTGTACACAAATTCTTAAAGCTGCTGCCCCATTCAATTACGCAGTTTCATATAACTTTGTTTTAGAATATTTGGGTATTCTGAAAAGTCAATTGCATTTAAATTGTGGCTTAAATTGGTTGGCAAAAAAGTTGGGTTATTAACTATATTTATAGCTCTCGGGTGGTGGCGGGGAGATGGCGGTAGCTATAAGATGAAAGATACTTGACATATATATAATATTCTAGAAGCAACATATCGTTTGGTGACTCTAGCTCATATTATTTACCAAAATTGCCTAAAAAACAGGATATCGATATCGATTGTTATCGATTGCTTGGAAACGAATTAAGTTATCGTTTATCGGAAACAAAGTCGATCTGCGCGGGCACTAGGAGCACCTACGATTCAAATTTCAAGTCTCTAGCTCTTGTAGGTTCTGTGATCCTTGCGTTCATACATACGGACAAACGGACAGACAGACAGACGGACATGGCTAGATCGACTCGGCTATTGATGCTGATCGAGAATATACATACTTTATGGGGTCGAAGATGCTTCCTTCTGCCTGTTACAAACATTTGGATTTTGCTCAAATACAATATACCCTTATACCCATTTTTAATGGGTTTAGGGTATAAAAAGGAACTAAAATAGCATTAGAGAAAAAAGTCGCAATTATCATGCTGTTAAAATGCGAAGCAGACGCGCATAAATGTGTGTGTAGATGTATACAGAAATTCTTAAAGCTGCTGCCCCATTCAATTACGCAGCTGCATATAACTTTGGTTTTTTCTTAACCGATCTTTATGAAACTTTCTACAGTATATCTTATTGTACCATAGAATATTTGTGTATGCTGAAAGCCAATTGCATTTAAATTGTTTCTTAAATTGGTTGGCAATAAAAGTTGGGTTATTGACTAGATTTATACCACTCGCGTGGTAGCGGGGAGGTGGCGGTAGGTATAAGATGAAAGATACTTGACATATATATAATATTCTAGAAGTAACATATGATGTTTCCTGACTCTAACTCTTATTAATTACCAAAATTGCGCAAAAAACAGGATATCGATATCGATTGTCATCGATTGCTTGAAAACGGTGTAAGTTATCGATTATCGGAAACAAAGTCGATCTGCGCGGGCACTAGGAGCACCTGCGATTCAAATTTCAACTCTCTAGCTCTTATAGGTTCTGTGATCCTTGCGTTCATACATACGGACAAACGGACAGACAGACAGACGGACATGGCTAGATCGACTCGGCTATTGATGCTGATCGAGAATATACATACTTTATGGGGTCGAAGATGCTTCCTTCTGCCTGTTACATACATTTGTATTTTGCACAAACACAATATAGCCTTATTCCCATTTTTGATGGGTTCAGGGTATAAAAAGGAACTAAAATAGCATTACTGAAAAAAGTCGCAATTATCATGCTGTTAAAATGCGAAGCAGACGCGCATAAATGTGTGTGTACATGTATACAGGAATTATTAAAGCTGCTACCCCATGCAATTGCACAGTTGCATATAACTTTGGTTTTTTTCTTAATCGATCTTTATGAAATTTTCTACAGTATATCTTATTGTACCATAGAATATTTGGGTATTCTGAAAAGTCAATTGCATTTAAATTGTGGCTTAAATTGGTTGGCAATAAAAGTTGGGTTATTAACTAGATTTATAGCTCTCGGGTGGTAGCGGGGAGATGGCGGTAGGTATAAGATGAAAGATACTTGACATTTATATAATATTCTAGAAGCAACATATCATGTTTGGTGACTCTAGCTCATATTATTTAACAAAATTGCCTAAAAAACAGGATATCGATATCGATTTTTATCGATTGCTTGGAAACGAATTAAGTTATCGATTATCGGAAGCAAACTCGATCTGCGCGGGCACTAGGAGCACCTACATCTAAAATTTCAAGTCTCTAGCTCTTATAGGTTTTGTGATCCTTGCGTTCATACATACGGACAGACGGACAGACAGACGGACACACAGACGGACATGGCTAGATCGACTCGGCTATTGATGCTGATCGAGAATATACATACTTTATGGGATCGAAGATGCTTCCTTCTGCCTGTTACATAAATTTGTATTTTGCACAAATACAATATACCCTTATTCCCATTTTTTATGGGTTCAGGGTATAAAAAGGAACTAAAATAGCATTACAGAAAAAAGTCGCAATTACCATACTGTTAGAATGCGAAGCAGACGCACATTAATGTGCGTGTGTACATGTATTCAGAAATTCTTAAAGCTGCTGCCCCATTCAATTGTGCAGTTGCATATAACTTTGGTTTTTTCTTAACCGATCGTTATAAAATTTTCTACAATATATCCCATTGTACCATAGGATATTTGTGTATTCTGAAAAGTCAATTGCATTTAAATTGTGGCTTAAATTGGTTGGCAATAAAAGTTGGGTTATTAACTAGATTTATAGCTCTCGGGTGGTAGCGGTAGGTATTAGATGAAAGATACTTGACATAAGTATATATAATATTCTAAGAGTGACATATCATGTTTGGGGACTCTAGCTCTTATTATTTACCAAAATTGCCCAATCAACAGGATATCGATATCTATTTTTATCGATTGCTTGGAAACGGTGTAAGTTATCGATTATCGGTAATAAACTCGATCTGCGCGGGCACTAGAAGCACCTACATCTAAAATTGCAAGTCTCTAGCTCTTATAGGTTCTGTGATCCTTGCGTTCATACATACGGACAGACAGACAGACGGACATGGCTAGATCGACTCGGCTATTGATGCTGATGGAGAATATACATACTTTATGGTGCCGAAGATGCTTCCTGCTGTTACATAAATTTGGATTTTGCACAAATACAATATACCCTTACACCCATTTTTAATGGCTTCAGGGTATAAAAAGGAACTAAAATAACATTACAGAAAAAAGTCGCAATTACCAAGCTGTTAGAATGCGAAACAGACGCACATAAATGTGTGTGTGCAAATGTATACAGAAATTCTTAAAGCTGCTGCCCCATTCAATTGCGCAGTTGCATATAACTTTGGTTTTTTCTTAACCGATCTTTATGAAACTTGCTACAGTATATTTTATTGTACCATAGAATATTTGTGTATTCTGAAAAACACATTGCATTTAAATTGCGGCTTAAATTGGTTGGCAATAAAAGTTGGGTTATTAACTTGATTTATAGCTGTGTGGAAATAGCGGGGAGTGGGAATAAGGTATAAAATAAAAGATACTTGACATATATATAATATTCAAGAAGCAACATATCATGTTTGGTGACTCTAGCTCTTATTTACCAAAATTCCCCAAAAAACGGTATGTCGATATCGATTTTTATCGATAGCCTGGAAACGAGGTAAGTTATCGGTTATCGGAAACAAACTCGATCTGCGCGGGCACTAGGAGCACCTACGATTCAAATTTCAAGTCGCTAGCTCTTATAGATTCTGTGATCCTTGCGTTCATACATACGGACAGACGGACAGACAGACAGACGGACGGACATGGCTAGATCGACTCGGCTATTGATGCTGATCGAGAATATACATACTTTATGGGGTCGAAGATGCTTCCTTCTGCCTGTTACATACATTTGGATTTTGCACAAATACAATATACCCTTAAGCCCATTTTAATGGGTTCAGGGTATAAAAAGGAACTAAAATAGCATTACAGAAGAAACTCGCAATTATCATGCTGTTAAAATGCGAAGCAGACGCGCATAAATGTGTGTGTGTACATGTATACAGAAATTCTTAAAGCTGCTGCCCCATTCAATTACGCAGCTGCATATAACTTTGGTTTTTTCTTAACCGATCCTTATGAAATTTTCTACAGTATATCTTATTGGTTGGCAATAAAAGTTGGGTTATATACTTGATCTATAGCTCTAGGGTAATAGCGGGGATTAAATTATGGCTTAAATTGGATGAGTATAAAAGTTGTGTTATTAACTAGATTTATAGCTCTCGGGTGATAGCGGAGAAGTGGCGGTAGGTATAAAATGAAAGATACTTGACATATATATAATATTCTAGAAATAACATATCATGTTTGGCGACTCTAGCTCTTATTTACCAAAATTGCCCAAAAAACAGGATATCTATATCGATTTTTATCGATTGCTTAGAAACGGAGGAAGTTATCGATTATCGGAAACAAACTCGATCTGCGCGGGCACTAGGAGCACCTACGTCTCAAATTTCGAGTCGCTAGCTCTTATAGATTCTGTGATCCTTGCGTTCATACATACGGACAGACGGACAGACAGACAGACGGACGGACATGGCTAGATCGACTCGGCTATTGATGCTGATCGAGAATATACATACTTTATGGGGTCGAAGATGCTTCCTTCTGCCTGTTACATACATTTGGATTTTGCACAAATACAATATACCCTTAAGCCCATTTTAATGGGTTCAGGGTATAAAAAGGAACTAAAATAGCATTACAGAAGAAACTCGCAATTATCATGCTGTTAAAATGCGAAGCAGACGCGCATAAATGTGTGTGTGTACATGTATACAGAAATTCTTAAAGCTGCTGCCCCATTCAATTACGCAGCTGCATATAACTTTGGTTTTTTCTTAACCGATCCTTATGAAATTTTCTACAGTATATCTTATTGGTTGGCAATAAAAGTTGGGTTATATACTTGATCTATAGCTCTAGGGTAATAGCGGGGATTAAATTATGGCTTAAATTGGATGAGTATAAAAGTTGTGTTATTAACTAGATTTATAGCTCTCGGGTGATAGCGGAGAAGTGGCGGTAGGTATAAAATGAAAGATACTTGACATATATATAATATTCTAGAAATAACATACCATGTTTGGCGACTCTAGCTCTTATTTACCAAAATTGCCCAAAAAACAGGATATCTATATCGATTTTTATCGATTGCTTGGAAACGGAGGAAGTTATCGATTATCGGAAACAAACTCGCTCTGCGCGGGTACTAGGAGCACCTACATCTAAAATTTCAAGTCTCTAGCTCTTATAGGTTTTGTGATCCTTGCGTTCATACATACGGACAGACAGACAGACATGGCTAGATCGACCCGGCTATTGATGCTGATCGAGAATATACATACTTTATGGGGTCGAAGATGCTTCCTTCTGCCTGTTACATACATTTGGATTTTGCACATATACAATATACCCTTATTCCCATTTTTTATGGGTTCAGGGTATAAAAAGGAACTAAAATAGCATTACAGAAAAAAGTCGCAATTGCCATGCTGTTAGAATGCGAAGCAGACGCACATAAATGTGTGTGTGTACATGTATACAGAAATTCTTAAAGCTGATGCCCCATTCAATTGCGCAGTTGCATATAACTTTGGTTTTTTCTTAACCGATCTTTATGAAATTTTCTACAGTATATCTTATTGGTTGGCAATAAAAGTTGGGTTATATACTTGATCTATAGCTCTAGGGTAATAGCGGGGATTAAATTATGGCTTAAATTGGGTGAGTATAAAAGTTGTGTTATTAACTTGATTTATAGCTCTCGGGTGATAGCGGAGAAGTGGCGGTAGGTATAAAATGAAAGATACTTGACATATATATAATATTCTAGAAATAACATATCATGTTTGGCGACTCTAGCTCTTATTTACCAAAATTGCCCAAAAAACAGGATATCTATATCGATTTTTATCGATTGCTTGGAAACGGAGGAAGTTATCGATTATCGGAAACAAACTCGCTCTGCGCGGGTACTAGGAGCACCTACATCTAAAATTTCAAGTCTCTAGCTCTTATAGGTTTTGTGATCCTTGCGTTCATACATACGGACAGACAGACAGACATGGCTAGATCGACCCGGCTATTGATGCTGATCGAGAATATACATACTTTATGGGGTCGAAGATGCTTCCTTCTGCCTGTTACATACATTTGGATTTTGCACATATACAATATACCCTTATTCCCATTTTTTATGGGTTCAGGGTATAAAAAGGAACTAAAATAGCATTACAGAAAAAAGTCGCAATACCCATGCTGTTAGAATGCGAAGCAGACGCACATAAATGTGTGTGTGTACATGTATACAGAAATTCTTAAAGCTGATGCCCCATTCAATTGCGCAGTTGCATATAACTTTGGTTTTTTCTTAACCGATCTTTATGAAATTTTCTACAGTATATCTTATTGTACCATAGAATATTTGTGTATTCTGAAAAGCCAATTGCATTTAAATTGTGGATTAAATTGGTTGGCAATGAAATTTGGGCTATACAGTTGATCTATAGCTCTATGGTAATAGCGGGGAGGGGGAATTAGGTATAAAATAAAAGATACTTAACATATATATAATATTCAAGAAACAACATATCTTGATTGGTGACTCTAGCTCTTATTTACCAAAATTGCCCAAAAAAGAGGATATCGAAATCGATTTTTATCGATTGCTTGGAAACGAAGAAAGTTATCGATTATCGGAAACAAACTTGATCTGCGCGGGCACTAGGAGCACCTAAGTCACAAATTTCAAGTCTCTAGCTTTTATAGGTTTTGTGATCCTTGCGTTCATACATACGGACAGACGGACAGTCAGACAGACGGACATGGCTAGATCGACTCGGCTATTGAAGCTGATCGAGAATATACATACTTTATGGGGTCGAAGATGCTTCCTTCTGCCTGTTACATACATTTGTATTTTGCACAAATACAATATAGCCTTATTCCCATTTTTAATGGGTTCAGGGTATAAAAAGGAACTAAAATAGCATTACAGAAAAAAGTCGCAATTGCCATGCTGTTAGAATGCGAAGCAGACGCACATAAATGTGTGTGTACATGTATACAGAAATTCTTAAAGCTGCTGCCCCATTCAATTGCGCAGTTGCATATAACTTTGGTTTTTTCTTAACCGATCTTTATGAAATTTTCTTCAATATTTCCTATTATACCATAGGATATTTGTGTATTCTGAAAAGTAAATTGCATTTAAATGTTGGCTTAAATTGGTTGGCAATAAAAGTTGGGTTATTAACTAGATTTATAGCTCTCTCGCGTGGAAGCGGGGAGGTGGTGGTAGGTATAAGATGAAAGATACTTGACATATATATAATATTCTAGAAGTAACATATCATGTTTGGTGACTCTAACTCATATTATTTACCAAAATTGCCCAAAAAACAGGATATCGATATCGATTTTTATCGATTGCTTGGAAACGGTGTAAGTTATCGATTATCGGAAACAAACTCGATCTGCGCGGGCACTAGGAGCACCTACGATTCAAATTTCAAGTCTCTAGCTCTTATAGGTTCTGTGATCCTTGCGTTCATACATACGGACAGACGGAAAAGGAACTAAAATAGCATTACAGAAAAAAAACGCAATTATCATGCTGTTAAAATGCGAAGCAGACGCACATAAATGTGTGTGTACATGTATACAGAAATTCTTAAAGCTGCTGTCCCATTCAATTGCGCAGTTGCATATAACTTTGGTTTTTTCTTAACCGATCTTTATGAAATTTTCTACAGTATATCTTATTGTACCATAGAATATTTGTGTATTCTGAAAAGCCAATTGCATTTAAATTGTGGATTAAATTGGTTGGCAATGAAATTTGGGCTATACAGTTGATCTATAGCTCTATGGTAATAGCGGGGAGGGGGAATTAGGTATAAAATAAAAGATACTTGACATATATATAATATTCAAGAAACAACATATCTTGATTGGTGACTCTAGCTCTTATTTACCAAAATTGCCCAAAAAAGAGGATATCGAAATCGATTTTTATCGATTGCTTGGAAACGAAGAAAGTTATCGATTATCGGACACAAACTCGATCTGCGCGGGCACTAGGAGCACCTACGTCTAAAATTTCAAGTCTCTAGCTCTTATAGATTCTGTGATCCTTGCGTTCATACATTCGGACAGACGGACAGACAGACAGACGGACATGGCTAGATCGACTCGGCTATTGATGCTGATGGAGAATATACATACTATATGGTGCCGAAGATGCTTCCTTCTGGCTGTTACATAAATTTGGATTTTGCACAAATACAATATACCCTTACACCCATTTTTAATGGCTTCAGGGTATAAAAAGGAACTAAAATAACATTACAGAAAAAAGTCGCAATTACCAAGCTGTTAGAATGCGAAGCAGACGCACATAAATGTGTGTGTGCAAATGTATACAGAAATTCTTAAAGCTGCTGCCCCATTCAATTGCGCAGTTGCATATAACTTTGGTTTTTCTTAACCGATCTTTATGAAACTTGCTACAGTATATTTTATTGTACCATAGAATATTTGTGTATTCTGAAAAACACATTGCATTTAAATTGCGGCTTAAATTGGTTGGCAATAAAAGTTGGGTTATTAACTTGATTTATAGCTGTGTGGAAATAGCGGGGAGTGGGAATAAGGTATAAAATAAAAGATACTTGACATATATATAATAGTCAAGAAGCAACATATCATGTTTGGTGACTCTAGCTCTTATTTACCAAAATTCCCCAAAAAACGGTATGTCGATATCGATTTTTATCGATAGCTTGGAAACGAGGTAAGTTATCGGTTATCGGAAACAAACTCGATCTGCGCGGGCACTAGGAGCACCTACGATTCAAATCTAGCTCTAGCTCTTATAGGTTCTGTGATCCTTGCGTTCATACATACGGACAGACGGACAGACAGACAGACGGACGGACATGGCTAGATCGACTCGGCTATTGATGCTGATCGAGAATATACATACTTTATGGGGTCGAAGATGCTTCCTTCTGCCTGTTACATACATTTGGATTTTGCACAAATACAATATACCCTTAAGGCCATTTTAATGGGTTCAGGGTATAAAAAGGAACTAAAATAGCATAACAAAAGAAACTCGCAATTATCATGCGTGTACATGTATACAGAAATTCTTAAAGCTGCTGCCCCATTCAATTACGCAGCTGCATATAACTATGGTTTTTTCTTAACCGATCCTTATGAAATTTTCTACAGTATATCTTATTGTACCATAGAATATTTGTGTATTCTTAAAAGCCAATTGCATTTAAATTGTGGATTAAATTGGTTGGCAATAAAAGTTGGGTTATATACTTGATCTATAGCTCTAGGGTAATAGCGGGGATTAAATTATGGCTTAAATTGGATGAGTATAAAAGTTGTGTTATTAACTAGATTTATAGCTCTCGGGTGATAGCGGAGAAGTGGCAGTAGGTATAAAATGAAAGATACTTGACATATATATAATATTCTAGAAATAACATATCATGTTTGGCGACTCTAGCTCTTATTTACCAAAATTGCCCAAAAAACAGGATATCTTTATCGATTTTTATCGATTGCTTGGAAACGGAGGAAGTTATCGATTATCGGAAACAAACTCGCTCTGCGCGGGTACTAGGAGCACCTACATCTAAAATTTCAAGTCTCTAGCTCTTATAGGTTTTGTGATCCTTGCGTTCATACATACGGACAGACAGACAGACATGGCTAGATCGACCCGGCTATTGATGCTGATCGAGAATATACATACTTTATGGGGTCGAAGATGCTTCCTTCTGCCTGTTAAATACATTTGGATTTTGCACATATACAATATACCCTTATTCCCATTTTTTATGGGTTCAGGGTATAAAAAGGAACTAAAATAGCATTACAGAAAAAAGTCGCAATACCCATGCTGTTAGAATGCGAAGCAGACGCACATAAATGTGTGTGTGTACATGTATACAGAAATTCTTAAAGCTGATGCCCCATTCAATTGCGCAGTTGCATATAACTTTGGTTTTTTCTTAACCGATCTTTATGAAATTTTCTACAGTATATGTTATTGTACCATAGAATATTTGTGTATTCTGAAAAGCCAATTGCATTTAAATTGTGGATTAAATTGGTTGGCAATGAAATTTGGGCTATACAGTTGATCAATAGCTCTATGGTAATAGCGGGGAGGGGGACTTAGGTATAAAATAAAAGATACTTGACATTTATATAATATTCAAGAAACAACATATCTTGATTGGTGACTCTAGCTCTTATTTACCAAAATTGCCCAAAAAAGAGGATATCGAAATCGATTTTTATCGATTGCTTGTAAACGAAGAAAGTTATCGATTATCGGAAACAAACTTGATATGCGCGGGCACTAGGAGCACCTAAGTCACAAATTTCAAGTCTCTAGCTTTTATAGGTTTTGTGATCCTTGCGTTCATACATACGGACAGACGGACAGTCAGACAGACGGACATGGCTAGATCGACTCGGCTTTTGATGCTGATCGAGAATATACATACTTTATGGGGTCGAAATGCTTCCTTCTGCCTGTTACAAGCATTTGGATTTTGTACAAATACAATATACCCTTATACCCATTTTTAATGGGTTCAGGGTATAAAAAGGAACTAAAATAGCATTACAGAAAAAAGTCGCAATTATCATGCTGTTAAAATGCGAAGCAGACGCGCATAAATGTGTGTGTACATGTGTACACAAATTCTTAAAGCTGCTGCCCCATTCAATTACGCAGTTTCATATAACTTTGTTTTAGAATATTTGGGTATTCTGAAAAGTCAATTGCATTTAAATTGTGGCTTAAATTGGTTGGCAAAAAAGTTGGGTTATTAACTATATTTATAGCTCTCGGGTGGTGGCGGGGAGATGGCGGTAGCTATAAGATGAAAGATACTTGACATATATATAATATTCTAGAAGCAACATATCGTTTGGTGACTCTAGCTCATATTATTTACCAAAATTGCCTAAAAAACAGGATATCGATATCGATTTTTATCGATTGCTTGGAAACGAATTAAGTTATCGTTTATCGGAAACAAAGTCGATCTGCGCGGGCACTAGGAGCACCTACGATTCAAATTTCAAGTCTCTAGCTCTTGTAGGTTCTGTGATCCTTGCGTTCATACATACGGACAAACGGACAGACAGACAGACGGACATGGCTAGATCGACTCGGCTATTGATGCTGATCGAGAATATACATACTTTATGGGGTCGAAGATGCTTCCTTCTGCCTGTTACAAACATTTGGATTTTGCACAAATACAATATACCCTTATACCCATTTTTAATGGGTTTAGGGTATAAAAAGGAACTAAAATAGCATTAGAGAAAAAAGTCGCAATTATCATGCTGTTAAAATGCGAAGCAGACGCGCATAAATGTGTGTGTAGATGTATACAGAAATTCTTAAAGCTGCTGCCCCATTCAATTACGCAGCTGCATATAACTTTGGTTTTTTCTTAACCGATCTTTATGAAACTTTCTACAGTATATCTTATTGTACCATAGAATATTTGTGTATGCTGAAAGCCAATTGCATTTAAATTGTTTCTTAAATTGGTTGGCAATAAAAGTTGGGTTATTGACTAGATTTATACCACTCGCGTGGTAGCGGGGAGGTGGCGGTAGGTATAAGATGAAAGATACTTGACATATATATAATATTCTAGAAGTAACATATGATGTTTCCTGACTCTAACTCTTATTAATTACCAAAATTGCGCAAAAAACAGGATATCGATATCGATTGTCATCGATTGCTTGAAAACGGTGTAAGTTATCGATTATCGGAAACAAAGTCGATCTGCGCGGGCACTAGGAGCACCTGCGATTCAAATTTCAACTCTCTAGCTCTTATAGGTTCTGTGATCCTTGCGTTCATACATACGGACAAACGGACAGACAGACAGACGGACATGGCTAGATCGACTCGGCTATTGATGCTGATCGAGAATATACATACTTTATGGGGTCGAAGATGCTTCCTTCTGCCTGTTACATACATTTGTATTTTGCACAAACACAATATAGCCTTATTCCCATTTTTGATGGGTTCAGGGTATATAAAGGAACTAAAATAGCATTACTGAAAAAAGTCGCAATTATCATGCTGTTAAAATGCGAAGCAGACGCGCATAAATGTGTGTGTACATGTATACAGGAATTATTAAAGCTGCTACCCCATGCAATTGCACAGTTGCATATAACTTTGGTTTTTTTCTTAATCGATCTTTATGAAATTTTCTACAGTATATCTTATTGTACCATAGAATATTTGGGTATTCTGAAAAGTCAATTGCATTTAAATTGTGGCTTAAATTGGTTGGCAATAAAAGTTGGGTTATTAACTAGATTTATAGCTCTCGGGTGGTAGCGGGGAGATGGCGGTAGGTATAAGATGAAAGATACTTGACATTTATATAATATTCTAGAAGCAACATATCATGTTTGGTGACTCTAGCTCATATTATTTACCAAAATTGCCTAAAAAACAGGATATCGATATCGATTTTTATCGATTGCTTGGAAACGAATTAAGTTATCGATTATCGGAAGCAAACTCGATCTGCGCGGGCACTAGGAGCACCTACATCTAAAATTTCAAGTCTCTAGCTCTTATAGGTTTTGTGATCCTTGCGTTCATACATACGGACAGACGGACAGACAGACAGACAGACATGGCTAGATCGACTCGGCTATTGATGCTGAACGAGAATATACATACTTTATGGGGTCGAAGATGCTTCCTTCTGCCTGTTACATAAATTTGTATTTTGCACAAATACAATATACCCTTATTCCCATTTTTTATGGGTTCAGGGTATAAAAAGGAACTAAAATAGCATTACTGAAAAAAGTCGCAATTATCATGCTGTTAAAATGCGAAGCAGACGCGCATAAATGTGTGTGTACATGTATACAGGAATTATTAAAGCTGCTACCCCATGCAATTGCACAGTTGCATATAACTTTGGTTTTTTTCTTAATCGATCTTTATGAAATTTTCTACAGTATATCTTATTGTACCATAGAATATTTGGGTATTCTGAAAAGTCAATTGCATTTAAATTGTGGCTTAAATTGGTTGGCAATAAAAGTTGGGTTATTAACTAGATTTATAGCTCTCGGGTGGTAGCGGGGAGATGGCGGTAGGTATAAGATGAAAGATACTTGACATTTATATAATATTCTAGAAGCAACATATCATGTTTGGTGACTCTAGCTCATATTATTTACCAAAATTGCCTAAAAAACAGGATATCGATATCGATTTTTATCGATTGCTTGGAAACGAATTAAGTTATCGATTATCGGAAGCAAACTCGATCTGCGCGGGCACTAGGAGCACCTACATCTAAAATTTCAAGTCTCTAGCTCTTATAGGTTTTGTGATCCTTGCGTTCATACATACGGACAGACGGACAGACAGACAGACAGACATGGCTAGATCGACTCGGCTATTGATGCTGAACGAGAATATACATACTTTATGGGGTCGAAGATGCTTCCTTCTGCCTGTTACATAAATTTGTATTTTGCACAAATACAATATACCCTTATTCCCATTTTTTATGGGTTCAGGGTATAAAAAGGAACTAAAATAGCATTACAGAAAAAAATGGCAATTATCATGCTGTTAAAATGCGTAGCAGACGCGCATAAATATGTGTCTACATGTATAAAGAAATTCTTAAAGCTGCTACCCCATTCAATTGCGCAGTTGCATATAAGTTTGGGTTTTTATTAACCGATCTTTATGAAATTTTCTACAGTATATCTTATTGTACCATAGAATATTTGTGTATTCTGAAAAGTCAATTGCATTTAAATTGTGGCTTAGATTGGTTGGCAATAAAAGTTGGGTTATTAACTAGATTTATAGCTCTCGGGTGGTAGCGGGGAGGTGGCGGTAGGTATAAAATGAAAGATACTTGACATATATATTGTAGTATGCGTACATATGTATATACATACATATGAATAAGGCTGTAACACTTTGTTGTTATGCCAACAGAATGCAAACATAAGCAGCGACTTTGTCGCAGCGCTCCTAACGCTAAGTGCCCTCTGCGCATATTCAAGTGCAGACGAAATATGATCCGCACTTGATAACAACGACCGCCCAAATAGCTAAGTCAGCGTTCTCACGCTTGACCGTCGTTGTGTATACATATGTGCGCGCATGACTCTCTCTGACTCTCTTGCTGTATATAATAAGCCAAAAAACCATGTATGTAAAACGGCTGCTCACTGCTTCACGGTGGACAGCTCGAACTCCAAAGAAAACATTAAATAAAGAACCATCAAGGAAGACGGACGTCTTTTAATCTTGGAACCATTACATGGCGACCGTGACAGGACGTCACACAAACATGACAACGTTAAGATACATAACTTCAACTCTAATTTTAAACCAGTCATAAAAGTAATTAAAGAAAGTAAACTAAAAGGAAATAACACTCAAAAACAAAAGAAACAAAAAAATGAATAAGCGAATTGAATTAAAGCGAAGCAAGCAAAAGCGTAACGTAACAAAATGTAAAAGAAGCAAATGCCGTAACAACAACAACAGCAACAACTGAAACAACGAAGAATCTGGAACGGCACACACCCTGGAGAATCAAAAATTAACTGAGTGAGTACAGGGGGCATGAGCTCTAACAATACTTTAAAGCTAAAAAGGCGCAGTGGCATTAAAGAGCGGATCAGGCAAAGAAAGTCTGAGATCGTAAGACTCTTATATAAGTCCCAAAACCCAATACCTTGGGAAACTGCAGTCAAGCTACATGACGAACTCAAACATCTTGAGTCGTTAAACAAAGTAAAGAGCCCCCCCTGTCCCTCTGAGGAAAAACTTATTAATCCAGATACACATCGACCACAGCCACAACCGATCCCGAGAAGGCAACGTGAATGCCCAGCAGACTGCGAGGGACCGCTATACAGCCAACATTGCCTGGGCACATGTCAGCGGCCACCCACAAGTAAAAACTAGTACGAGAGGCAAACCGCCCCTTGTACCAACGCTGGAACAAGAAGAAGTACGAGAGGCAGACCGCCCCTTGTACCAACGCTGGAAAACACCAAGGGTGAACTGACCAACAGCGCCACAGAGGGCGCACAGCAAAAAAAATTATAATTATAATTATTATTAAGATATTTGTAAAACTATTGTAAAATCTAAATTTTTTCTTGAACAATGATAAGCGACAAAATAAAATAAATAAATAAAATGAAATTTAGAGAATTATATATATATTCTTATTACCAGAAATGCCTATTAATAAGTTTGCGATAGAAGTATATTTAGAAGCAATATATAATAGCGACGCAGACTTTAGAATTCGTGCATTGAATATTCTTCACAATAACAAAGATTATATAACTATAACTAACCACATAATGAGTTCGAAAACGAATACATGACTACATATAATACCATGTTCAGCCCACTACTATTCTATAACAATAAGATAAAAGGCATAATTTTAAATACACTGCCATATGTTGGCATTAAAGAAATAGTGGTCCAGTGGACGGCGAGTGCCCAATTATAATGGTAAAACTTCATAAATAGAGAACTATGGAATGGAGTGAATTAGCGAAAAACATAAATAATTTCAAAGATAAATTCGAAAAATCTTATAAGTGTGTTAATAAGAACGCACCTATAAGGGTTGAAACGCTAATTCACCACATAAACATATTAGTGCTAAACTATAATAACATAGTTCAACTTTATTTAAGTAAAGAAAATAGGCTTACAGAGCAGCATGTAAATCAACGTAAGAAAATAATCAAATCACTTGGGACTAGAATATCGAATATCAGCACTAGGCACAACATAGTAATAGATATCCCAACAGATTTAAAATTAATGGCAACTTTTGAACCAGATCAACTAGAAGAACTGAATGAGTCTAAGCCAACACTAAATAGTGACCCTGATATTGAAGCTGATAGCGACATTGAGCCACTTGAATTAACAGAACCAAACATGGCAGTAAATCAAGTGGTTTTAGACCGCGAATATGTAAGACAGGTATCGTCTACAATTCCGGAATTTGATGTCAAAAAGCTATCACTGGCCAGATTTCTAACAGCTTTAAGACTAGACGATCGTACTAAAGGTACACAAGAAGACTTAGCCGTAGAAGTCATAAAGTCTAAAATAATTGGCCCAATTTTGTACAAAGTACAAAATGAAACATCCATTATTGGTATTATAAATAAATTAAATACCAATATCAAAGGCGAGTCAACTGACGTTATCAAAGCTAAGTTGCTTAACATAAAGCAGAAAGGCAAGTCAGCCTCGCAATATACAGCTGAAATTGACAGTTTGCGTAAGCAACTGGAAGCAGCCTATATTGACGATGGACTAGATTTTGATAACGCAGAGAAATTTTCTACTAAAGAAACAATATCTGCCATGACAAAGAATTGCGAATACGAAAAGCTTCGCATAATATTAGAAGCGGGCAATTTCAGCAATTTCAATGATGCTATGGGTAAATATATCCAATGCAGTACTGAAATGACTGGAAGCCCAAGTACAATATTGTACTACAAAGGCAGAAACGATCGTGGAAATTACAGCCGTAACAACCAAAGAGGTAGAGGCAATAGCCGCGGCAATAGTAATTTCCACTATAATGGTAATAACAACAATAGGGGTAATTTCAGAGGAAATTACCGAGGTGGCAACCGAGGTAGAAACAATTCAAACCGAGGTGGCTACCAAAACCAGAACAGTAACAATAGAGGTAATGTCCGAGTAACTCAAGGTAACTCGGAAAACCACAGACCCCCTCAGATGTTCAGAGCCAATAAATGGCTCAATAAAAACCATCAACCTTAATCTTAGCATGTTTGTAAAAATTAAGAATGAAAGAACAGGTAAATCAATTACACTGTTAGTAGATACTGGTGCAGATATATCCATATTAAAAGAAAATACAGATATATTCGACAATGTAAACGAAACAATTACTACCCAAATATCGGGTATTGGCGAAGGCATTATTCCTTCAAAAGGCTTAGCCTTTATAGAACTGACTACAGGCAAATATATAATTCCACATAACTTTCATTTAGTCGAACAAAATTTCCCAATACCGAGTGATGGCATACTAGGCATAGATTTAATAAAACAATATAATTGCCAACTAGATTTCACTCAAAGTGGCGACTCACTTATTCTTCGCCCAAACAACTTAAATTATCCAATTCGATTAAAAATACTTCATACTTGTGACAATAATGCCACAGTACTCCCAGCTCGTTCCGAAGTTGTCCGTGAAATACAAGTTCCCTCAATACAAAATCAAATTCTTATATTAAATCAAGAAATTGATGAAGGAATTTACATCGCAAACACGATATTAAATCACAAAAATATATATGTCCGTATTATAAATACAACAAATGCCAATAAGATAGTAAACTTAAATAAAATAAAATATGAAACTTTGAACAATTATGATATAGTAAAAGAAACCAACGAAGGAAGAGACATCTTCGTTATGGAAAAATTAATCAAAAACTTTCCACCTTTATTTAAAAATCAGTTACAAGATTTATGCACCAGATATACCGACATATTCGGATTAGAAACCGAATCGATAACAACTAATAATTTTTACAAGCAAATGCTTAGATTGAAGGATGATGAGCCCGTATACATAAACAATTTTAGAAGTCCTCACAGCCAAGTACAAGAAATTCAAGCCCAAGTGCAAAAATTAATAGACGACAAAATAGTCGAACCATCAGCCTCAGAGTATAATAGCCCACTTTTATTAGTTCCGAAGAAGTCCCTTCCGGACTCTGACAAGAAGAAATGGCGATTAGTAATTGACTATCGTCAAATTAATAAAAAGCTATTGTCCGATAAATTTCCGCTACCGAGAATTGATGATATTCTAGATCAGCTAGGTAGAGCAAAATATTTTTCATGCCTAGACTTAATGTCTGGCTTTCACCAAATCGAACTCGAAAAAAGTTCTAGAGATATAACGTCATTTTCAACGAGCAATGGCTCGAATCGCTTTACGCGATTACCATTTGGCTTGAAAATAGCCCCAAACTCCTTTCAAAGAATGATGACAATAGCATTTTCTGGTCTCGAACCATCTCAGGCTTTCCTTTATATGGGTGATCTGATAGTAATCGGTTGTTCCGAAAAACATATGGTCAAAAATTTAACTGAAGTTTTTGACAAATGTAGGAAATTCAACCTGAAACTACGTCCAGAAAAATGTTCATTTTTCATGCATGAAGTCACATTTTTGGGACATAAATGCACTGATAAAGGAATCTTGCCAGACGACAAAAAATACGACGTCATAAAGAACTACCCAGTCCCACATGATGCGGACAGCGCTAGACGATTCGTTGCATTTTGCAATTACTATAGGCGCTTTATTAAAAATTTTGCCGACTATTCACGTCACATAACAAGATTATGTAAAAAGACGTTAAGTTCGAATGGACATCTGAATGCCAGAATGCCTTCGATCACCTCAAAATGGCTCTTATAAACCCAACCTTGTTACAATATCCAGATTTCGCTAAAGAATTCTGCATAATAACTGATCCAAGTAAGCACGCGTGTGGAGCGGTTTTAACTCAAAACCATAATGGACTCCAACTTCCAATTGCATACGCATCAAGATCCTTTACTAAAGGAGAAAGTAACAAGAGTACTACTGAGTAAGAATTAGCAGCTATTCATTGGGCAATAACGCTTTCCGACCATATATTTATGGTAACCAAATCACGGTTAAAACTGACCATAGACCGCTAGCCTACTTATTTTCAATGGTAAATCCAAGTTCAAAATTAACACGTATGAGGCTTGAATTAGAGGAATATAATTTTACGGTAGAATATCTGAAGGGTAAAGATAATTTCGTAGCCGATGCGTTATCGAGAATAACCATAAAACAGCTACAAGAAATAACAGGGACAATCCACAAAGTCACTACAAGATATCACAGTAGACAAAATTCCTGGGCAGGAAAATCTCAGGTAGAATTGCCAAGGCAATCTACAGAAAAAGCTTCACAGCCCAACGTATACGAAGTCATTAACAATGACGAGGTACGCAAAGTAGTGACCTTGCATATAAAAGATACGCTTTGTTTCTTTAAACATGGCAAGAAAATTATTGCAAGAATTAACATTGGTGATCTATATACAAATGGAAATATTGACTTAGGTCAACTATTCCCAAGGCTCGAAAATGAAGCCGGTATATTGAAAATAAGCCAATTGAAAATGGCACCATGGGAAAATATCTTTGATACAATTTCAATAGATAATTTCAAAAATATGGGCAATAAAATATTGACTAAATTAAGGGTAGCGCTACTCAACCCGGTGACCACAATAACAAATAATAAAGAAAAAGAAGCTATATTGTCTACACTACATGACGACCCAATACAAGGAGGTCATACTGGCATTACAGAAACCTTGGCCAAGGTCAAACGACATTACTTTTGGAAAGGTATGACTCGAGATATTACTGAGTACATACGTAAATGTCGCAAATGCCAGAAAGCTAAAATAACTAAGCATAGTAAGACCCCATTAATTATAACTGATACACCTGTACATGCGTTCGATAGGGTTATAGTGGACACAATTGGTCCGCTACCCAAATCTGATAATGGTAATGAGTACGCAATCACATTAATTTGTGACTTGACTAAATACCTAGTCGCGATACCAATACCAAACAAAAACGCTAGTACAGTAGCCAAAGGTATATTCCAATCTTATATTCTAAAGTACGGTCCAATGAAGACGTTCATTACGGACATGGGAACAGAATACAAGAACTCAATTATAAATGATTTGTGCAAGTTTATGAAAATAGACAACATAACATCAACTGCACATCATCACCAGACAGTTGGAACAGTCGAAAGAAGTCACAGAACTTTTAACGAATACATACGATCTTATATATCAGTTGATAAAACTGATTGGGACGTATGGCTCCAATACTTTGTCTATTGTTTTAATACGACCCCTTCTACGGCACATAGTTATTGTCCGTATGAATTAGTATTTGGTAAGACATGTAATCTACCAAAATACTTCAATAGCATAGCAAACATAGAACCAATATATAACATAGATGATTATGCTAAGGAGAGTAAGTATAGATTAGAAGTAGCATACAAAAGAGCAAGAAATATGCTAGAATTAAATAAGATGAAACAAAAGAAGCGATATGACTTAAATAGTAAGAAATTAAAATTATCCATAGGAGATAAGGTTTTATTAAAAAATGAAGTAGGACATAAACTAGATTTTAAATACACAGGGCCCTATAGAGTAGAAAAAATAGAAGATAGAGATAATATAGTTATTTCCGGAAATAAGAATAAAACGCAAACAGTCCATAAGGACAGATTAAAAATTTTTAATTCATAATCAAGCATGCAAAAATACATAAAAAAAAAAATATATAAAAAAAAAAAAAAAAAACAACAAAATAAATATATATAAAAAAAAAAATATATATATAATAATAATAAAAATAAATAATTATTAAGGAAAATAACTCCATTATATTACGTTATTTTTTAAAAGGAGGGAGATGTAGCATGCGTACATATGTATATACATACATATGAATAAGGCTGCAACACTTTGTTGTTATGCCAACAGAATGCAAACATAAGCAGCGACTTTGTCGCAGCGCGCCTAACGCTAAGTGCCCTCTGCGCATATTCAAGTGCAGACGAAATATGATCCGCACTTGATA
Organism: Drosophila virilis; assembly: GCF_030788295.1. Classification (NCBI taxonomy): domain Eukaryota; kingdom Metazoa; phylum Arthropoda; class Insecta; order Diptera; family Drosophilidae; genus Drosophila; species Drosophila virilis. Next base: position 35,763,185 of record NC_091544.1, read on the forward strand.
ACAACGACCGCCCAAATAGCTAAGTCAGCGTTCTCACGCTTGACCGTCGTTGTGTATACATATGTGCGCGCATGACTCTCTCTGACTCTCTTGCTGTATATAATAAGCCAAAAAACCATGTATGTAAAACGGCTGCTCACTGCTTCACGGTGGACAGCTCGAACTCCAAAGAAAACATTAAATAAAGAACCATCAAGGAAGACGGACGTCTTTTAATCTTGGAACCATTACAATATAATATTCTAGAAGCAACTTATCATGTTTGGTGACTCTAGCTCATATTATTTACCAAAATTGCCTAAAAAGCAGGATATCGATATCGATTTTTATCGATTGCTCGGAAACGGTGTAAGTTATCGATTATCGGAAACAAACTCGATCTGCACGGGCACTAGAAGCACCTACATCTAAAATTTCAAGTCTCTATCTCTTATAGGTTTTGTGATCCTTGCGTTCATACATACGGACAGACGGACAGGCAGACATGGCTAGATCGACTGGGCAATTGATGCTGATCGAGAATATACATACTTTATGGGGTCGAAGATGCTTCCTTCTGCCTGTTACATACATTTTTGCACAAATACAATATACCCTTAAACCCATTTTTAATGGGTTCAGGGTATAAAAAGGAACTAAAATAACATTACAGAAAAAAGTCACAATTTTCATGCTGTTAAAATGCGAAGCAGACGCGCATAAATGTGTGTGTGGACATGTATACAGAAATTCTTAAAGTTGCTGCCCCATTCAATTACGCAGCTGCATATAACTTTGGTTTTTTCTTAACCGATCTTTATAAAATATTCAACAGTATATCTTATTGTACCATAGGATATTTGTGTATTCTGAAAGCCAATTGCACTTAAATTGTTTCTTAAATTGGTTGGCAATAAAATTTGGGCTATTTACTTGATCTATAGCTCTATGGTAATTGCGGGGAGGGGGAATTAGATATAAAATAAAAGATACTTGACATATATGTAATAATCAAGAAGCAACATATCATGTTTGGTGACTCTAACTCTTATTAATTACCAAAATTGCCCAAAAAACAGGATATCGATATCGAGTGGTAGCGGGGAGGTGGCGGTAGGTATAAAATGAAAGATACTTAACATATATATAATATTCATGAAGCAACATATCATGTTTGGTGACTCTAGCTCATATTATTTACCAAAATTGACCACAAAACAGGACATCAATATCGATTTTTAACGATTGCTTGGAAACGGAGTAAGTTATCGATTTCCGGAAACAAACTCGATCTGCGCGGGCACTAGGAGCACCTACATCTAAAATTTCAAGTATATCTTATTGTACCATAGGATATTTGTGTATTCTGAAAGCCAATTGCATTTAAATTGTTTCTTAAATTGGTTGGCAATAAAATTTGGGCTATTTACTTGATCTATAGCTCTATGGTAATTGCGGGGAGGGGGAATTAGTTATAAAATAAAAGGTACTTGACATATATGTAATATTCAAGAAGCAACATATCATGTTTGGTGACTCTAGCTCTTTTTTTACCAAAATTGCCCAAAAAACAGGATATCGATATCGAGTGGTAGCGGGGAGGTGGCGGTAGGTATAAAATGAAAGATACTTGACATATATATAATATTCAAGAAGCAACATATCATGTTTCGTGACTCTAGCTCTTATTTACCAAAAGTGCCCAAATAACAGGATATCGATATCGATTTTTATCGATTGCTTGGAAACGAAGTTATCGATTATCGGAAACAAACTCGATCTGCGCGGGCACACCTACGATTCAAATTAAAAGTCTCTAGCTCTTATAGGTTCTGTGATCCTTGCGTTCATACATACGGACAGACGGACAGACAGACGGACATGGCCAGATCGACTCGGGTATTGATGCTGATCGAGAATATACATACTTTATGGGTCGAAGATGCTTCCTTCTGCCTGTTACATACATTTGGATTTTGCACAAATACAATATACCCTTATACCCATTTTTAATGGGTTCAGGGTATAAAAAGGAACTAAAATAGCATTAGAGAAAAAAGTCGCAATTATCATGCTGTTAAAATGCGAAGCAGACGCGCATAAATGTGTGTGTGTACATGTATACAGAAATTCTTAAAGCTGCTGCCCCATTCAATTACGCAGCTTCATATAACTTTGGTTTTTTCTTAACCGATCTTTATGAAATTTTCTACAGTATATCTTATTGTACCATAGAATATTTGTGTATTCTGAAATTTTGAATTGCATTTAAATTGTGGCTTAAAATGGTTGGCAATAAAAGTTGGGTTATTAACTAGATTTTTAGCTCTCGGGTGATAGCGGAGAGGTGGCGGTAGGTATAAAATGAAAGATACTTGACATATATATAATATTCTAGAAGTAACATATCATGTTTGGTGACTCTAGCTCTTATTATTTACCAATATTGCCCACAAAACAGGACATCGATATCGATTTTTATCGATTGCTTGGAAGCGGAGGAAGTTATCGATTATCGGAAACAAACTCGATCTGCGCGGGGACTAGGAGCACCTACGTCTAAAATTTCAAAAAAGTCTCAATTATCATGCTGTTAGAATGCGAAGCAGACGCACATAAATGTGTGTGTACATGTATACAGAAATTCTTAAAGCTGCTACCCCATCCAATTGCGCAGTTGCATATTACTTTGGTTTTTTCTTAACCGATCTTTATGAAATTTTCTACAGTATATCTTATTGTACCATAGAATATTTGTGTATTCTGAATAGCCAATTGCATTTAAATTGTGGCTTAAATTGGTTGGCAATTTAATTTGGGTTATTTACTTGATCTATAGCTCTAGGTTAATAGCGGGGAGGCGGAATTAGGTATAAAATAAAAGATACTTGACATATATATAATATTTAAGAAGCAACATATCATGTTTGGTGACTCTAGCTCTTATTTACCAAAATTGCCCAAAAAATATGATATCGATATCGATTTTTATCGATTGCTTGGAAACGAAGTAGGTTATCGATTATCGGAAACAAACTCGATCTGCGCGGGCACTAGGAGCACCAACGATTTAAATTTCAAGTCTCTAGCTCTTATAGGTTCTGTGATCCTTGCGTTCATACATACGGACAGACGGACATGGCTAGATCGATTCGGCTATTGATGCTGATCGAGAATATACATACTTTATGGGGTCGAAGATGTTTCCTTCTGCCTGTTACAAACATTTGGATTTTGCACAAATACAATATACCCTTATACCCATTTTTAATGGGTTCAGGGTATAAAAAGGAACTAAAATAGCATTAGAGAAAAAAGTCGCAATTATCATGCTGTTAAAATGCGAAGCAGACGCGCATAAATGTGTGTGTGTACATGTATACAGAAATTCTTAAAGCTGCTGCCCCATTCAATTACGCAGCTTCATATAACTTTGGTTTTTTCTTAACCGATCTTTATGAAATTTTCTACAGTATATCTTATTGTACCATAGAATATTTGTGTATTCTGAAATTTTGAATTGCATTTAAATTGTGGCTTAAATTGGTTGGCAATAAAAGTTGGGTTATTAACTAGATTTTTAGCTCTCGGGTGATAGCGGAGAGGTGGCGGTAGGTATAAAATGAAAGATACTTGACATATATATAATATTCTAGAAGTAACATATCATGTTTGGTGACTCTAGCTCTTATTATTTACCAATATTGCCCACAAAACAGGACATCGATATCGATTTTTATCGATTGCTTGGAAGCGGAGGAAGTTATCGATTATCGGAAACAAACTCGATCTTCGCGGGCACTAGGAGCACCTACGTCTAAAATTTCAAGTCTCTAGCTCTTATAGTTTCTGTGATCCTTGCGTTCATACATACGGACAGACGGACATGGCTAGATCGATTCGGCTATTGATGCTGATCGAGAATATACATACTTTATGGGGTCGAAGATGTTTCCTTCTGCCTGTTACAAACATTTGGATTTTGCACAAATACAATATACCCTTATACCCATTTTTAATGGGTTCAGGGTATAAAAAGGAACTAAAATAGCATTACAGAAAAAAGTCGCAATTATCATGCTGTTAAAATGCGAAGCAGACGCGCATAAATGTGTGTGTACATGTATACAGAAATTCTTAAAGCTGCTACCCCATTCAATTGCGCACTTGCATATATCTTTGGTTTTTTCTTAACCGATCTTTATGAAATTTTCTACAGTATATCTTATTGTAGCATAGAATATTTTTGTATTCTGAAAGCCAATTGCATTTAAATTGTTTCTTAAATTGGTTGGCAATAAAATTTGGGCTATTTTCTTGATCTATAGCTCTAAGGTAATAGCGGGGAGGGGGAATTAGTTATAAAATAAAAGATACTTGACATATATATAATATTCAAGAAGCAACATATCATGTTTAGTGACTGTAGCTCTTAGTAACCAAAATTGCCCAGAAAACAGGATATCGATATCGAGTGGTAGCGGGGCGGTGGCGGTAGGTATAAAATGAAAGATACTTGACATATATTGATGGCTCTGGCGACCTTTCCATATTTCAATATTTATTTGTTGGCTGGCTCGAGGTCCGTGTTTGTTAAAACAAACAATGAAAAACAATTTTATTCAATTCTCTTCCGATATATTTCGGTTGCACATCGGCAAACCGTCTTCAGGGCACTAACACCAAGATACAAAAAACAATTAACAATTATAATACAATAAATTAAACATTATTTCGAACATTTTACATACATTATTTTACACGTCTGCGCTTTTTGACGTGGAGATTGTTACTGAGGTTGTTTGACTGTTTAAGAGGTGTCTGTACAAGTGAGCGCAATTTTCTGTGTCTGTCTTGTAGTTTAGTCGTTTGTAGGTTGGTGTGTTAATTATGTGTAGCATTTCCAATGTGTGTCGCTTGTTATAGTGTTGTTCTTGTTGTAAGATTGTTGTTTCATCAAAATTTGGTGTGTGGTTGCTTCTTATACAATGGGTCATAAGTGCTGTTTTCTGTATATTATTTTGATGTCTTAGTTTGAAGTCCGATTTATGTTGACTAATCCTTGTTTTTAGCTTCGATTTTGTTGTACCTATGTAGACACTATTGCACTTGTTGTTGTTATCCCCGCCACATGGTATTTGGTAAACGACGTTGCTTTTTTCGATCATCGGGATTTTCGACTTTATCTTGTTGAAGAATTTTTGTAATGTATTCGTCGGTTTGTGTGCTACTTTTATATCTTGTTTGTTATAACAGTCTGAGTTTGTGAGGCGTTCTGATAGTCGTGGTACATATATTAGTGATTTGTATATTTTAGCAGGTTCTGTTGGCTTTTTTCTTTCGATTTGTCGTCTTTTTAATAATGTTTTGATTATATTTGGGGGGAAGTCATTTTTGGTCAAAAGTTCTTTGATTTCATGTTCAATTTCTTTGTGGTATATTGTGTCCGATATTTTCATCATTCTATTCATACAGCCTAGTGCTGTATTGATTATCATACTCTTTGACATATATATAATATTCAAGGAGCAACATATCATGTTCGGTGACTCTAGCTCTTATTTACCAAAATTGCCCAAAAAATATGATATCGATATCGATTTTTATCGATTGCTTGGAAACGAAGTAGGTTATCGATTATCGGAAACAAACTCGATCTGCGCGGGCACTAGGAGCACCAACGATTTAAATTTCAAGTCTCTAGCTCTTATAGGTTCTGTGATCCTTGCGTTCATACATACGGACAGACGGACAGACAGACGGACATGGCTAGATCGACTCGGCTATTGATGCTGATCGAGAATATACATACTTTATGGGGTCGAAGATGCTTCCTTCTGCCTGTTACATAAATTTGGATTTTGCACAAATACAATATATTTTTATGGGTTCAGGGTATAAAAAGGAACTTAAATAGCATTACGAAAAAAGTAGCAATTATCATGCTGTTAAAATGCGAAGCAGACGCGCATAAATGTGTGTGTACATGTATACAGAAATTCTTAAAGCTGCTACCCCATTCAATTGCGCAATTGCATATAACTTTGGTTTTTCTAAACCGATCTTTATGAAATTTTCTACAGTATATCTTATTGTACCATAGAATATTTGTGTATTCTGAAAAGTCAATTGCATTTAAATTGTGGCTTAAATTGGTTGGCAATAAAAGTTGGGTTAATAACTAGATTTATAGCTCTCTGGTGGTAGCGGGGAGGTGGCGGTAGGTATAAAATGAAAGATACTTGACATATATATAATATTTAAGAAGCAACATAGCATGTTTGGTGACTCCAGCTCATATCATTTACCAAAATTGCCTAAAATACAGGATATCGATATCGATTTTTATCGATTGCCTGGAAACGGTGTAAGTAATCGATTATCGGAAATAAACTCGATCTGCGTGGGCACTAAGAGCACCTACATCTAAAATTTCAAGCCTCTAGCTTTTATAGGCTTTGTGATCCTTGCGTTCATACATATGGACAGGCGGACAGACCGCCTGACAGACGGACATTAGCATTACAGAAAAAAGTCGCAATTATCATGCTGTTAAAATCCGAAGCAGACGCGCATAAATGTGTGTGTGTACATGTATACAGAAATTCTTAATGCTGCTGCCCCATTCAATTACGCAGCTGCATATAACTTTGGTTTTTTCTTAACCGATCTTTATGAAATTTTCTACAGTCTATCTTATTGTACCATAGAATATTTGTCTATTCTGAAGAATTGAATTGCACTTAAATTGTGGCTTAAATTGGTTGGCAATAAAAGTTGGGTTATTAACTAGATTTATAGCTCTCAGATGGTAGCGGGGAGGTGGCGGTAGGTATAAAATGAAAGATACTTGACATATATATAATATTCAAGAAGCAACATATCATATTTGGTGACTCTAGCTCTTAGTAACCAAAATTGCCCAGAAAACAGGATATCGATATCGAGTGGTAGCGGGGAGGTGGCGGTAGGTATAAAATGAAAGATACTTGACATATATAAAATATTCAAGAAGCAACATATCATGTTTCGTGACTCTAGCTCTTATTTACCAAAAGTGCCCAAAAAACAGGATATCGATATCGATTTTTATCGATTGCTTGGAAACGAAGCTATCGATTATCGGAAACAAACTCGATCTGCGCGGGCACTAGGAGCACCTACGATTCAAATTTCAAGTCTCTAGCTCTTATAGGTTCTGTGCTAGATCGACTCGGCTATTGATGCTGATCGAGAATATACATACTTTATGGGGTCGAAGATGCTTCCTTCTGCCTGTTACATAAATTTGGATTTTGCACAAATACAATATATTTTTATGGGTTCAGGGTATAAAAAGGAACTTAAATAGCATTACGAAAAAAGTAGCAATTATCATGCTGTTAAAATGCGAAGCAGACGCGCATAAATGTGTGTGTACATGTATACAGAAATTCTTAAAGCTGCTACCCCATTCAATTGCGCAATTGCATATAACTTTGGTTTTTCTAAACCGATCTTTATGAAATTTTCTACAGTATATCTTATTGTACCATAGAATATTTGTGTATTCTGAAAAGTCAATTGCATTTAAATTGTGGCTTAAATTGGTTGGCAATAAAAGTTGGGTTAATAACTAGATTTATAGCTCTCTGGTGGTAGCGGGGAGGTGGCGGTAGGTATAAAATGAAAGATACTTGACATATATATAATATTTAAGAAGCAACATAGCATGTTTGGTGACTCCAGCTCATATCATTTACCAAAATTGCCTAAAATACAGGATATCGATATCGATTTTTATCGATTGCCTGGAAACGGTGTAAGTAATCGATTATCGGAAATAAACTCGATCTGCGTGGGCACTAAGAGCACCTACATCTAAAATTTCAAGCCTCTAGCTTTTATAGGCTTTGTGATCCTTGCGTTCATACATATGGACAGGCGGACAGACCGCCTGACAGACGGACATTAGCATTACAGAAAAAAGTCGCAATTATCATGCTGTTAAAATCCGAAGCAGACGCGCATAAATGTGTGTGTGTACATGTATACAGAAATTCTTAATGCTGCTGCCCCATTCAATTACGCAGCTGCATATAACTTTGGTTTTTTCTTAACCGATCTTTATGAAATTTTCTACAGTCTATCTTATTGTACCATAGAATATTTGTCTATTCTGAAGAATTGAATTGCACTTAAATTGTGGCTTAAATTGGTTGGCAATAAAAGTTGGGTTATTAACTAGATTTATAGCTCTCTGATGGTAGCGGGGAGGTGGCGGTAGGTATAAAATGAAAGATACTTGACATATATATAATATTCAAGAAGCAACATATCATATTTGGTGACTCTAGCTCTTAGTAACCAAAATTGCCCAGAAAACAGGATATCGATATCGAGTGGTAGCGGGGAGGTGGCGGTAGGTATAAAATGAAAGATACTTGACATATATAAAATATTCAAGAAGCAACATATCATGTTTCGTGACTCTAGCTCTTATTTACCAAAAGTGCCCAAAAAACAGGATATCGATATCGATTTTTATCGATTGCTTGGAAACGAAGCTATCGATTATCGGAAACAAACTCGATCTGCGCGGGCACTAGGAGCACCTACGATTCAAATTTCAAGTCTCTAGCTCTTATAGGTTCTGTGATCCTTGCGTTCATACATACGGACAGACAGACGGACATGGCTAGATCGACTCAGCTATTGATGCTGATCGAGAATATACATACTTTATGGGGTCGAAGATGCTTCCTTCTGCCTGTTACATACATTTGGATTTTGCACAAGTACAATATACCCTTAAGCCCATTTTTAATGGGTTCAGGGTATAAAAAGGAACTAAAATAGCATTACAGAAAAAAGTCGCAATTATCATGCTGTTAAAATGCGAAGCAGACGCGCATTAATGTGTGTGTACATGTATACAGAAATTCTTAAAGCTGCTACCCCATTCAATTGCGCAGTTGCATATAACTTTGGTTTTTTCTTAACCGATCTTTATGAAATTTTCTACAGTATATCTTATTGTAGCATAGAATATTTTTGTATTCTGAAAGCCAATTGCATTTAAATTGTTTCTTAAATTGGTTGGCAATGAAAGTTGGGTTATTAACTAGATTTATAGCTCTCGGGTGGTAGCGGGGAGGTGGCGGTAGGTATAAAATGAAAGATACTTGACATATATATAATATTTAAGAAGCAACATAGCATGTTTGGTGACTCTAGCTCATATCATTTACCAAAATTGCCTAAAAAACAGGATATCGATATCGATTTTTATCGATTGCCTGGAAACGGTGTAAGTAATCGATTATCGGAAATAAACTCGATCTGCGTGGGCACTAAGAGCACCTACATATAAAATTTCAAGCCTATAGCTTTTATAGGCTTTGTGATCCTTGCGTTCATACATATGGACAGGCGGACAGACCGCCTGACAGACGGACATTAGCATTACAGAAAAAAGTCGCAATTATCATGCTGTTAAAATCCGAAGCAGACGCGCATAAATGTGTGTGTGTACATGTATACAGAAATTCTTAATGCTGCTGCCCCATTCAATTACGCAGCTGCATATAACTTTGGTTTTTTCTTAACCGATCTTTTTGAAATTTTCTGCAGTATATCTTATTGTACCATAGGATATTTGTGTATTCTGAAGAATTGAATTGCACTTAAATTGTGGCTTAAATTGGTTGGCAATAAAAGTTGGGTTATTAACTAGATTTATAGCTCTCAGATGGTAGCGGGGAGGTGGCGGTAGGTACTAAATGAACGATATTTGACATATATATAATATTCTAGAAGTAACATATCATGTTTGGTGACTCTAGCTCTTATTATTTACCAATATTGCCCAAAAAACATGATATCGATATCGATTTTTATCGATTGCTTGGAAACGAAGTAAGTTATCGATTATCGAAAACAAAGTCGATCTGCGCGGGCACTAGGTGCACCTACATTTAAAATTTCAAGTCTCTGGCTCTTATAGATTCTGTGATCCTTGCGTTCATACATACGGACAGACGGACATGGCTAGATCGATTCGGCTATTGATGCTGATCGAGAATATACATACTTTATGGGGTCGAAGATGCTTCCTTCTGCCTGTTACAAACATTTGGATATTGCACAAATAAAATAATCCCTTATACCCATTTTTAATGGGTTCAGGGTATAAAAAGGAACTAAAATAGCATTACAGAAAAAAGTCGCAATTATCATGCTGTTAAAATGCGAAGCAGACGCGCATATATGTGTGTGTACATGTATACAGAAATTCTTAAAGCTGCTGCCCCATTCAATTGCGCAGTTGCATATAACTTTGGTTTTTTCTTAACCGATCTTTATGAAATTTTCTACAGTATATATTAGTGTACCATAGAATATTTGTGTATTCTGAAAAGCCAATTGCATTTGAATTAAGGCTTAAATTGGTTGGCAATTAAAGATCGGTTATTTACATGATCTATAGCTCTATGGTAATAGCGGGGAGGGGGAATTAGGTATAAAATAAAAGATACTTGACATATATATAATATTCAAGAAGCAACATATCATGTTTGGTGACTATCTATTATTTACCAAAATTGCCCAAAAAACAGGTTCTGAGATCCTTGCGATCATACATACGGAGAGACAGACGGACAGACAGACGGACATGGCTAGATCGACTCGGCTATTTGTGCTGATCAAGAATATATATATACTTTATGGGGTCGGAGATGATTCCTTCTGCCTGTTACATAAATTTGTATTTTGCACAAATTTAATATAGCCTTATTCCCATTTTTAATGGGTTCAGGGTAAAAAAAGGAACTAAAATAGTATTACTGAAAATAGTCGCAATTACCATACTGTTAGAATGTGAAGCAGACGCGCATAAATGTGTGTGTGTACATGTATACAGAAATTCTTAAAGCAGCTGCCCCAGTCAATTGCGCAGTTGCATATAACTTTGGTTTTTTCCTAACCGATCTTTATGAAATTTTCTACAGTATATCTCATTGTACCATAGAATATTTGTGTATTCTGAAAAGCCAATTGCATTTGAATTGTGGCTTAAATTGGTTGGCAATAAAATTTGGGTTATTTACTTGATCTATAGCTCTAGGGTAATAGCGGGGAGGGGGAATTAGTTATAAAATAAAAGATACTTGACATATATATAATATTCAAGAAGCAACATATCATGTTTGTTGACTCTAGCTCTTATTTACCAAAATTGCCCAAAAAACAGGATATCGATATCGAGTGGTAGCGGGGAGGTGGCGGTAGGTATAAAATGGAAGATACTTGACATATATATAATATTCTAGAAGCAACATATCATGTTTGGTGACTCTAGCTCATATTATTTACCAAAATTGCCCACAAAACAGGACATCGATATCGATTTCTATCGATTGCTTGGAAACGGAGTAAGTTGTCGATTATCGGAAACAAACTTGATCTGCGTGGGCACTAGGAGCACCTACGATTCAAATTTCAAGTCTCTAGCTCTTATAGATTCTGTGATCCTTGCGTTCATACATACGGACAGACGGACATGGCTAGATCGACTCGGCTATTGATGCTGATCGAGAATATACATACTTTATGGGTTCGAAGATGCTTCCTTCTGCCTGTTAAAAACATTTGAATTTTGCACAAATACAATATACCCTTATAACCATTTTTAATGGGTTCAGGGTATAAAAAGGAACTAAAATAGCATTACAGAAAATAGTCGCAATTATCATGCTGTTAAAATGCGAAGCAGACGCGCATAAATGTGTGTGTACATGTATACAGAAATTCTTAAAGCTGCTGCCTCATTCAATTGCGCAGTTGCATATAACTTTGGTTTTTTCCTAACCGATCTTTATGAAATTTTCTACAGTATATCTTATTGTATCATAGAATATTTATGTATTTTGAAAAGCCAATTGCATTTAAATTGTGGCTTAAATTGGTTGGCAATAAAAGTTCGGTTATTTACTTGATCTATAGCTCAATGGTAATAGCGGGGAGGGGGCATTAGGTATAAAATAAATATCACGCCACTGTCAATGTTCCCATCAGAGTACTATCCCACGCATAATTGCTGACGCAGCTCAAACTTCACTCAATTTTGACTCAAACTCTCTCAAAGCGAAGTTTGCTAAGCGACCGCAACAGTTAGATAAATCAGTTCATATTCGGGAAGCAAATCTGAATGTACTCAACAAAAGTAGCCGTTAAGTGAAAATAATAAATTGAAATATATTTTTTTATAGTAACCTAACGTGTAAAACTTAATTATGTAATATTCAAGAACCAACATATCATGTTTGGTGACACTAGCTCTTATTTACCAAAATTGCCCAAAAACAGGATATCTATATCGATTTTTATCGATTGCTTCGAAACGACGTACGTTATCGATTATCGGAAACAAACTCGATCTGCGCGAGCACTAGGAGCACCTACATCTCAAATTTCATGTCTCTAGCTCTTATAGATTCTGTGATCCTTGCGTTCATACATACGGACAGACGGACATGGCTAGAGCGACTCGGCTATTGATGCTGATCGAGAATATACATACTTTATGGGTTCGAAGATGCTTCCTTCTGCCTGTTAAAAACATTTGGATTTTGCACAAATACAATATACCCGTATAACCATTTTTAATGGGTTCAGGGTATAAAAAGGAACTAAAATAGCATTACAGAAAATAGTCGCAATTATCATGCTGTTAAAATGCGAAGCAGACGCGCATAAATGTGTGTGTACATGTATACAGAAATTCTTAAAGCTGCTGCCTCATTCAATTGCGCAGTTGCATATAACTTTGGTTTTTTCTTAACCGATCTTTATGAAATTTTCTACAGTATATCTTATAGTTCCATAGAAGTGTGTATTCTGAAAAAGTGAATTGCATTTAAATTGTGGCTTAAATTGGTTGGCAATAAAAGTTGGGTTATTAACTAGATTTATAGCTCTCGGGTGATATCGAAGAGGTGGCGGTAGGTATAAAATGAAAGATACTTGACATATATATAATATTCTAGAAGTAACATATCATGTTTGATGACTCTAGCTCTTATTATTTACCAATATTGCCCAACAAACAGCATATCTATATCGATTTTTATCGATTGCTTTGAAGCGGAGAAAGTTATCGTTTATCGGAAAAGAACTCGATCTGCGCGGGCACTAGGAGCACCTACGTCACAAATTTCAAGTCTCTAGCTCTTATAGATTCTGTGATCCTTGCGTTCATACATTCGGACAGACAGACGGACATGGCTAGATCGACTCAGCTATTGATGCTGATCGAGAATATACATACTTTATGGGGTCGAAGATGCTTCCTTCTGCCTGTTACATACATTTGTATTTTGCACAAATTTAATATAGCCTTATTCCCATTTTTAATGGGTTCAGGGTAAAAAAAGGAACTAAAATAGAATTACTGAAAAAAGTCGCAATTACCATACTGTTAGAATGTGAAGCAGACGCGCATACATGTGTGTGTGTACATGTATACAGAAATTCTTAAAGCTGCTGCCCCAGTCAATTGCGCAGTTGCATATAACTTTGGTTTTTTCCTAACCGATCTTTATGAAATTTTCTACAGTATATCTTATTGTACCATAGAATATTTGTGTATTCTGAAAAGCCAATTGCATTTAAATTGTGGCTTAAATTGGTTGGCAATAAAATTTGGGTTAGGGTCATAGCGGGGAGGGGGAATTAGGTATAAAATAAAAGATACTTGACATATATATAATATTCAAGAAGCAACATATCATGTTTGGTGACTCTAGCTCTTATATACCAAAATTGCCCAAAAAACAGGATATCGATATCGAGTGGTAGCGGGGAGGTGGCGGTAGGTATAAAATGGAAGATACTTGACATATATATAATATTCTAGAAGCAACATATCATGTTTGGTGACTCTAGCTCATATTATTTACCAAAATTGCCCACAAAACAGGACATCGATATCGATTTCTATCGATTGATTGGAAACGGAGTAAGAGCACCTACATCTAAAATTTCAAGTCTCTGGCTTTTAAAGCTTTTGTGATCCTTGCGTTCATACATTGTGACAGACGGACAGACAGACAGACGGACATGGCTAGATCGACTCGGCTATTGCTGCTGATCGAGAATATACGTACTTTATGGGGTCGAAGATGCTTCCTTCAGCCTGTTACAAACATTTGGATTTTGCACAAATACAATATACCCTTGTACCCATTTTTAATGGGTTCAGGGTATAAAAAGGAACTAAAATAGCATTACAGATAAAAGTCGCAGTTATCATGCTGTTAAAATGCGAAACAGACGCGCATATATGTGTGTGTGTAGATGTATACAGAAATTCTTAAAGTTGCTGCCCCATTCAATTACGCAGCTGCATATAACTTTGGTTTTTTGTTAACCGATCTTTATGAAATTTTCTACAGTATATCTTATTGTAGCATAGAATATTTTTGTATTCTGAAAGCCAATTGCATTTAAATTGTTTCTTAAATTGGTTGGCAATAAAATTTGGGCTATTTACTTGATCTATAGTTTTACGGTAATAGTGGGGAGGGGGAATTAGGTATAAAATAAAAGATACTTGACATATATATAATATTCAAGAAGCAATATATCATGTTTGGTGACTCTAGCTCTTATTTACCAAAATTGCCCAAAAAACAGGATATCGATATAGAGTGGTAGCGGGGAGGTGGCGGTAGGTATAAAATGGAAGATACTTAACATATATATAATATTCTAGAAGCAACATATCATGTTTGGTGACTCTAGCTCATATTATTTACCAAAATTGCCCAAAAAACAGGATATCGATATCGATTTTTATTGATTGCTTGGAAACGAAGTAAGTTAGCAATTATCGGAAGCAAACTCGATCTGCGCGGGCACTAGGAGCACCTACGATTCAAATTTCAAGTCTCTAGCTCTTATAGGTTCTGTGATCCTTGCGTTCATACATACGGACAGACGGACAGACAGACGGACATGGCTAGATCGACTCGGCTATTGATGCTGATCGAGAATATACATACTTTATTGTACCATAGAATATTTGTGTATTCTGAAAAGCCAATTGCATTTAAATTGTGGCTTAAATCGCAATTACCATGCTGTTAGAATGTGAAGCAGACGCGCATAAATGTGTGTGTGTACATGTAAAGCTGCTGCCCCATTCAATTGCGCAGTTGCATATAACTTTGGTTTTTTCTTAACCGATCTGCATGAAATTTTCTGCAGTATATCTTATTGTACTATAGAATACTTGTGTATTCTGAAAAGTCCATTGCATTTAAATTGTGGCTTAAATTGGTTGGCATTAAAAGTTGGGTTTTTAACTAGATTTATAGCTCTCGGGTGGTAGTGGGGAGGTGGCGGTAGGTATAAAATGAAAGATACTTGACATATATATAATATTCATGAATCAACCTAGCAAAATTGCCTAAAAAACAGGTATCGATATCGATTTTTATCGATTGCTTGGAAACGAATTAAGTTATCGATTATCGGAAATAAACTCGATCTGCGCGGGCACTAGGAGCACCTACATCTAAAATTTCTCTAGCTCTTATAGATTCTGTGATCCTTGCGTTCATACATACGGACAGACGGACATGGCTAGATCGACTCGGCTATTGATGCTGATCGAGGATATACATACTTTATGGGGTCGAAGATGCTTTCTTCTGCCTGTTACAAACATTTGGATTTTGCATAAATACAATATACCCTTATACCCATTTTTAATGGGTTCAGGGTATAAAAAGGAACTAAAATAGCATTACAGAAAAATTATCATGCTGTTAAAATGGGAAGCAGACGCGCATAAATGTGTGTGTGTACATGTATACAGAAATTCTTAAGGCTGCTGTCCCATTCAACTACGCAGCTGCATATAACTTTGGTTTTTTCTTAACCGATCTTTATGAAATTTTCTACAGTATATCTGATTGTACCATAGAATATTTGTGTATTCTGAAAACCCAATTGCATTTAAATTGTGGCTTTAATTGGTTGGCAATAAAAGTTGGGCTATTAACTAGATTTATAGCTCTACGGCAATAGCGGGGAGGGGGAATTAGGTATAAAATAAAAGATACTTGACAAATATATAATATTCAAGAAGCAACATATCATGTTTGGTGACTCTAGCTGTTATTTACCAAAATTGCCCAAAAAACAGGTTCTGAGATCGTTGCGTTCATACATACGGAGAGATGGACGGACAGACAGACGGACATGGCTATATCGACTCGGCTATTTATGCTGTTCAAAAATATATATATACTTTATGGGGTCGGAGATGATTCCTTCTGCCTGTTACATACATTTGGATTTTGCACAAATACATTATACCCTTATACCCATTTTTAATGGGTTCAGGGTATGAAAAGGAACTAAAATAGCATTACAGAAAATAGTCGCAATTATCATGCTGTTAAAATGCGAAGCAGTCGCGCATAAATGTGTGTGTTTACATGTATACAGAAATTCTTAAAGCTGCTGCCCCATTCAACTTCGCAGCTGCATATAACTTTGGTTTTTTCTTAACCGATCTTTATGAAGTTTTCTACAGTATATCTTATTGTACCATAGAATATTTGTGTATTCTGAAAAGCCAATTGCATTTAAATTGTGGCTTTAATTGGTTGGCAATAAAAGTTGGGCTATTAACTAGATTTATAGCTGTCGGGTGATAGCGGAGAGGTGGCGGTAGCTATAAAATGAAAGATACTTGACATATATATAATATTCTAGAAGTAACATATCATGTTTGATGACTCTAGCTCTTATTATTTACCAATATTGCCCAAAAAACAGGATATCTATATCGATTATTATCGATTGCTTAAAAGCGGAGGAAGTTATCGATTATCGGAAACAAACTCGATCTGCGCGGGCACTAGGAGCACCTACGTCTCAATTTTCAAGTCTCTAGCTCTTATAGATTCTGTGATCCTTGCGTTCATACATACGGACAGACGGACATGGCTAGATCAACTCGGCTATTAATGCTGATCGAGAATATACATACTTTATGGGTTCGAAGATGCTTCCTTCTGCCTGTTAAAAACATTTGGATTTTGCACAAAAACAATATACCCTTATACCCATTTTTAATGGGTTCAGGGTATAAAAAGGAACTAAAATAGCATTACAGAAAAAAGTCGCAATTATCATGCTGTTAGAATGCGAAACAGACGCGCATAAATGTGTGTGTTCATGTAAACAGAAATTCTTAAAGCTGCTACCCCATTCAATTGCGCAGTTGCATATAACTTTGGTTTTTTCTTAACCGATCTTTATGAAATTTTCTACAGTATATCTTATTGTACCATAGAATATTTGTGTATTCTTAAAAGCCAATTGCATTTAAATTGTGGCTTTAATTGGTTGGCAATAAAAGTTCGGTTATTTACTAGATCTATAGCTCAAGGGTAATAGTGGGGAGGGGGCATGAGGTATAAAATAAAAGATACTTGACATATATATAATATTCAAGAAGCAACATATCATGTTTGGTGACTCTAGCTCTTATTTACCAAAATTGCCCAAAAACAGGATATCGAAATCGATTTTTTTCGATTGCTTCGAAACGAAGGAAATTATCGATTATCGGACACAAACTCGATCTGCGCGGGCACTAGGAGCACCTACGTCTACGATTTCAAGTCTCTAGCTCTTATAGATTCTGTGATCCTTGCGTTCATACATTCGGACAGACGGACAGACAGACAGACGGACATGGCTAGATCGACTCGGCTATTGATGCTGATCGAGAATATACATACTTTATGGGGTCGAAGATGCTACCTTCTGCCTGTTACATAAATTTGTATTTTGCACAAATTTAATATAGCCTTATTCCCATTTTTAATGGTTTCAGGGTAAAAAAAAGGAACTAAAATAGTATAACTGAAAAAAGTCGCAATTACCATGCTGTTAGAATGTGAAGCAGACGCGCATAAATGTGTGGGTGTACATGTATACAGAAATTCTTAAAGCTGCTGCCCCATTCAATTGCGCAGTTGCATATAACTTTGGTTTTTTCTTAACCGATCTTTATGAAATTTTCTACAGTATATCTTATTGTACCATACAATATTTGTGTATTCTGAGAAGCCAATTGCATTTAAATTGTGGCTTAAATTGGTTGGCAATAAAATTTGGGTTATTTACCTGATCTATAGCTCTAAGGTAATAGCGGGAGGGGGAATTAGGTATAAAATAAAAGATACTTGACATATATATAACATTCAAGAAGCAACATATCATGTTTGGTGCCTCTAGCTCATATTATTTACCAAAATTGCCCAAAAAACAGAATATCGATATCGATTTTTGTCGATTGCTTGGAAACGGAGTAAGTTATCGTTTATCGGAAACAAACTCGATCTGCGCGGGCACTAGGTGTACCTACATCTAAAATGTCAAGTCTCTACCTCTTATAGGTTCTGAGATCCTTGCGTTCATACATACGGACAGACGGACGGACAGACGGACATGGCTAGATCGACTCGGCTATTTATGCTAATCAAGAATATATATATACTTTATGGGGTCGGAGATGATTCCTTCTGCCTGTTACATACATTTGGATTTTTGCACAAATTCAATATACCCTTCTACCAATTTTTAATGGGTCCAGGGTATAAAAAGGAACTAAAATAGCATTACAGAAAAAAGTCGCAATTATCATACTGTTAAAATGCGAAGCAGATGCGCATAAATGTGTGTGTGTGTACATGTATACAGAAATTCTTAAAGCTGCTGCCCCATTCAACTACGCAGCTGCATATAACTTTGGTTTTTTCTTAACCGATCTTTATGAAATTTTCTACAGTATACCTTATTGTTCCATAGAATATTTGTGAATTCTGAAAAAGTGAATTGCATTTAAATTGTGGCTTTAATTGGTTGGCAATAAAAGTTGGGTTATTAACCAGATTTATAGCTGGCGGGTGATAGCGGAGAGGTGGCGGTAGGTATAAAATGAAAGATACTTGGCATATATATAATATTCTTGAAGTGACATATTATGTTTGGTGACTCTAGCTCTTATTATTTACCAATATTGCCCAAAAAACAGGATATCTATATCGATTTTTATCGATTGCTTAGAAGCGGAGGAAGTTATCGATTATAGGAATCAAGCTCGATCTGCGCGGGCACTAGGAGCACCTACGTCTCAAATTTCAAGTCTCTAGCTCTTATAGATTCTGTGATCCTTGCGTTCATACATACGGACAGACGGACATGGCTAGATTGACTCGGCTATTGATACTGATCGAGAATATACATACGAAGATGCTTCCTTCTGCCGTTACAAACATTTGGATTTTGCACATATACAATATACCCTTATACCCATTTTAAATGCGTTCAGGGTATAAAAAGGAACTAAAATAGCATTACAGAAAAAAGTCGCAATTACCATGCTGGTAGAATGCGAAACAGACGCGCGTAAATGTGTGTGTGTACATGTATACAGAAATTCTTAAAGCTGCTGCCCCAATCAATTGCGCAGTTGCATATAACTTTGGTTTTTTCTTAACCGATCCTTATGAAATTTTCTACAATATATCTTATTGTTCCATGGGATATTTTTGCATTCTGAAAAGTCAATTCCATTTAAATTGTCGCTTAAATTGGTTGTCAATATAAGTTGGGTTATTTACTTGATCTATAGCTCTAGGGTAATATCTAGGTAATATCGGTGGCGGTAGGTATAAAATGAAAGATACTTGACATAAATATAATATTCTAGAAGCAACATATCATGTTTGGTGACTCTAGCTCAAATGCTTCCTTCTGCCTGTTACATCCATTTGGATTTTTCACAAATACAATACACCGTTATACCCATTTTTTATGGGTTCAGGGTATAAAAAGGAACTAAAATAGCATTACAGAAAGAAGTCGCAATAACCATGCTGTTAAATGCGAAGCAGCCGCGCATAAATGTGTGTGTACATGTAAACAGAAATTCTTAAAGCTGCTACCCCATTCAATTGCGCAGTTGCATATAACTTTGGTTTTTTCTTAACCGATCTTTATGAAATTTTCTACAGTATATCTTATTGTACCATAGAATATTTGTGTATTCTGAAAAGTCAATTGCATTTAAATTGTGGCTTAAATTGGTTGGCAATAAAAGTACGGTTATTTACTTGATCTATAGCTCAAGGGTAATAGCGGGGAGGAGGCATTAGGTATAAAATAAAAGATACTTAACATATATATAATATTCAAGAAGCAACATATCATGTTTGGTGACTCTAGCTTTTATTTACCAAAATTGGCCAAAAAACAGGATATCGAAATCGATTTTTTTCGATTGCTTCGAAACGAAGGAAATTATCGATTATCGGACACAAACTCGATCTGCGCGGGCACTAGGAGCACCTACGTCTAAAATTTCAAGTCTCTAGCTCTTATAGATTCTGTGATCCTTGCGTTCATACATTCGGACAGACGGACAGACAGACAGACGGACATGGCTAGATCGACTCGGCTATTTATGCTAATCAAGAATATATATATACTTTTTGGGGTCGGAGATGATTCCTTCTGCCTGTTACATACATTTGGATTTTTGCACAAATTCAATATACCCTTCTACCAATTTTTAAATGGTCCAGGGTATAAAAAGGAACTAAAATAGCATTACAGAAAAAGTCGCAATTATCATACTGTTAAAATGCGAAGCAGACGCGCATAAATGTGTGTGTGTGTACATGTATACAGAAATTCTTAAAGCTGCTGCCCAATTCAACTACGCAGCTGCATATAACTTTGGTTTTTTCTTAACCGATCTTTATGAAATTTTCTACAGTATACCTTATTGTTCCATAGAATATTTGTGAATTCTGAAAAAGTGAATTGCATTTAAATTGTGGCTTTAATTGGTTGGCAATAAAAGTTGGGTTATTAACTAGATTTATAGCTGTCGGGTGATAGCGGAGAGGTGGCGGTAGGTATAAAATGAAAGATACTTGGCATATATATAATGTTCTAGAAGTGACATATTATGTTTGGTGACTCTAGCTCTTATTATTTACCAATATTGCCCAAAAAACAGGATATCTATATCGATTTTTATCGATTGCTTAGAAGCGGAGGAAGTTATCGATTATCGGAATCAAACTCGATCTGCGCGGGCACTAGGAGCACCTACGTCTCAAATTTCCAGTCTCTAGCTCTTATAGATTCTGTGATCCTTGCGTTCATACATACGGACAGACGGACATGGCTAGATTGACTCGGCTTTTGATACTGATCGAGAATATACACACGAAGATGCTTCCTTCTGCCGTTACAAACATTTGGATCTTGCACATATACAATATACCCTTATACCCATTTTAAATGCGTTCAGGGTATAAAAAGGAACTAAAATAGCATTACAGAAAAAAGTCGCAATTACCATGCTGTTAGAATGCGAAATAGACGCGCGTAAATGTGTGTGTGTACATGTATACAGAAATTCTTAAAGCTGCTGCCCCAATCAATTGCGCAGTTGCATATAACTTTGGTTTTTTCTTAACCGATCCTTATGAAATTTTCTACAATATATCTTATTGTTCCATGGGATATTTGTGCATTCTGAAAAGTCAATTGCATTTAAATTGTGGCTTAAATTGGTTGGCAATATAAGTTGGGTTATTTACTTGATCTATAGCTCTAGGGTAATATCTAGGTAATATCGCTGGCGGTAGGTATAAAATGAGAGATACTTGACATAAATATAATATTCTAGAAGCAACATATCATGTTTGGTGACTCTAGCTCAAATGTTTCCTTCTGCCTGTTACATCCATTTGGATTTTTCACAAATACAATACACCGTTATACCCATTTTTAATGGGTTCAGGGTATAAAAAGGAACTAAAATAGCATTACAGAAAGAAGTCGCAATAACCATGCTGTTAAATGCGAAGCAGACGCGCATAAATGTGTGTGTTCATGTAAACAGAAATTCTTAAAGCTGTTGCCCCATTCAATTGCGCAGTTGCATATAACTTTGGTTTTTTCTTCACCGATCTTTATGAAATTTTCTACAGTATATCTTATTGTACCAAAGAATATTTGTGTATTCTGAAAAGTCAATTGCATTTAAATTGTGGCTTAAATTGGTTGGCAATGAAAGTTCGGTTATTTACTTGATCTATAGCTCTAGGGTAATAGCGGGGTGGTGGCGGTAGGTATAAAATGAAAGATACTTGATATATATAATAATTTAAAAGCAACATATCATCTTTGGTGACTCTAGCTAAAATGCTTCCTTCTGCCTGTTACATCCATTTGGATTTTTCACAAATACAATACACCGTTATACCCATTTTTAATGGGTTCAGGGTATAAAAAGGAACTAAAATAGCAATACAGAAAGAAGTCGCACTTACCATGCTGTTAAATGCGAAGCAGACGCGCATAAATGTGTGTGTACATGTATACAGAAATTCTTAAAGCTGCTACCCCATTCAATTGCGCAGTTGCATATAACTTTGGTTTTTTCTTAACCGATCTTTATGAAATTTTCTACAGTATATCTTATTGTACCATAGAATATTTGTGTATTCTGAAAAGTCAATTGCATTTAAATTGTCGCTTAAATTTGGTGGCAATAAAATTTATGTTATTATCTAGATTTATAGCTCTCGGATGGTAGCGGGGAGGTGGCGGTAGGTACTAAATGAACGATACTTGACATATATATAATATTCTAGAAGTAACATATCATGTTTGATGACTCTAGCTCTTATTATTTACCAATATTGCCCAAAAAACAGGATATCTATATCGATTTTTATCGAGTGCTTAGAAGCGGAGGAAGTTATCGATTATCGGAAAAAAACTCGATCTGCGCGGGCACTAGGAGCACCTACGTCTAAAATTTCAAGTCTCTAGCTTTTATAGATTCTGTGATCGTTGCGTTCATACATACGGACAGACGGACATGGCTAGATTGACTCGGCTATTGCTACTGATCGAGATTATACATACTTTATGGGGTCGAAGATGCTTCCTTCTGCCGTTACAAACATTTGGATTTTGCACAAATACAATATACCCTTATACCCATTTTAAATGCGTTCAGGGTATAAAAAGGAACTAAAATAGCGTTACAGAAAAAAGTCGCAATTACCATGCTGTTAGAATGCGAAACAGACGCGCGTAAATGTGTGTGTGTAGATGTATACAGAAATTCTTAAAGCTGCTGCCCCAATCAATTGCGCAGTTGCATATAACTTTGGTTTTTTCTTAACCGATCTTTATGAAATTTTCTACAATATATCTTATTGTTCCATGGGATATTTGTGCATTCTGAAAAGTCAATTCCTATTAAATTGTGGCTTAAATTGGTTGTCAATATAAGTTGGGTTATTTACTTGATCTATAGCTCTAGGGTAATATCGGTGGCGGTAGGTATAAAATGAAAGATACTTGACATAAATATAATATTCTTGAAGCAACATATCATGTTTGGTGACTCTAGCTCAAATGCTTCCTTCTGCCTGTTACATCCATTTGGATTTTTCACAAATACAATACACCGTTATACCCATTTTTAATGGGTTCAGCGTATAAAAAGGAACTAAAATAGCATTACAGAAAAAAGTCGCAATTACCATGCTGTTAGAATGCGAAGCAGACGCGCGTAAATGTGTGTGTGAACATGTATACAGAAATTCTTAAAGCTGCTACCCCATTCAATTGCGCAGTTGCATATTACTTTGGTTTTTTCTTAACCGATCTTTATGAAATTTTCTACAGTATATCTTATTGTACCATAGAATATTTGTGTATTCTGAAAAGCCAATTGCATTTAAATTGTGGCTTAAATTGGTTGGCAATGAAAGTTCGGTTATTTACTTGATCTATAGCTCTAGGGTCATAGCGGGGAGGGGGAATTAGGTATAAAATAAAAGATACTTGACATATATATAATATTCAAGAAGCAACATATCATGTTTGGTGACTCTGGCTGTTATTTACCAAAATTGCCCAAAAAACAGGATATCGAAATCGATTTTTTTTCGATTGCTTCGAAACGAAGGAAATTATCGATTATCGGACACAAACTCGATCTGCGCGGGCACTAGGAGCACCTACGTCTAAAATTTCAAGTCTCTAGCTCTTATAGATTCTGTGATCCTTGCGTTCATACATTCGGACAGACGGACAGACAGACAGACGGACATGGCTAGATCGACTCGGCTATTGATGCTGATTGAGAATATACATACTTTATGGGGTCGAAGATGCTTCCTTCTACCATTTACATAAATTTGTATTTTGCACAAATTTAATATAGCCTTATTCCCATTTTTAATGGGTTCAGGGTAAAAAAAGGAACTAAAATAGCATTACAGAAAAAAGTCGCAATTACCATGCTGTTAGAATGCGAAGCAGACGCGCGTAAATGTGTGTGTGTACATGTATACAGAAATTCTTAAAGCTGCTGCCCCATTCAATTGCGCAGTTGCATATAACTTTGGTTTTTTCTTAACCGATCTTTATGAAATTTTCTACAGTATATCTTATTGTACCATAGAATATTTGTGTATTCTGAAAAGCCAATTGCATTTAAATTGTGGCTTAAATTGGTTGGCAATAAAAGAACGGTTATTTACTTGATCTATAGCTCAAGGGTAATAACGGGGAGGGGGAATTAGGTATAAAATAAAAGATACTTGACATATATATAATATTCAAGAAGCAACATATCATGTTTGGTGACTCTAGCTCATATTATTTACCAAAATTGCCCAAAAAACAGAATATTTATATCGATTTTTATCGATTGCTTGAAAACGGAGTAAGTTATCGTTATCGGAAACAAACTCGATCTGCGCGGGCACTAGGTGTACCTACATCTAAAATGTCAAGTCTCTACCTCTTATAGGTTCTGAGATCCTTGCGTTCATACATACGGACAGACTGGCGGACAGACAGACGGACATGGCTAGATCGACTCGGCTATTTATGCTAATCAAGAATATATATATACTTTTTGGGGTCGGAGATGATTCCTTCTGCCTGTTACATACATTTGGATTTTTGCACAAATTCAATATACCCTTCTACCAATTTTTAATGGGTCCAGGGTATAAAAAGGAACTAAAATAGCATTACAGAAAAAAGTCGCAATTATCATACTGTTAAAATGCGAAGCAGAGGCGCATAAATGTGTGTGTGTGTACATGTATACAGAAATTCTTAAAGCTGCTGCCCAATTCAACTACGCAGCTGCATATAACTTTGGTTTTTTCTTAACCGATCTTTATGAAATTTTCTACAGTATATCTTATTGTTCCATAGAATATTTGTGAATTCTGAAAAAGTGAATTGCATTTAAATTGTGGCTTTAATTGGTTGGCAATAAAAGTTGGGTTATTAACTAGATTTATAGCTGTCGGGTGACAGCGGAGAGGTGGCAGGTGGTATAAAATGAAAGATACTTGGCATACATATAATGTTCTAGAAGTGACATATTATGTTTGGTGACTCTAGCTCTTATTATTTACCAATATTGCATCCGATCTGCACCTACGTCTCAAATTTCAAGTCTCTAGCTCTTGTAGATTCTGTGATCCTTGCGTTCATACATACGGACAGACGGACATGGCTAGATCGACTCGGCTATTGATGCTGATCGAGAATATACATACTTTATGGGGTCGAAGATGCTCCCTTCTGCCTGTTAAAAACATTTTTATTTTGCACAAATACAATATACCCTGATACCCATTTTTAATGGGTTCAGGGTATAAAAAGGAACAAAAATAGCATTACAGAAAAAAGTCGCAATAACCATGCTGTTAAATGCGAAGCAGACGCGCATAAATGTGTGTGTACATGTATACAGAAATTCTTAAAGCTGCTACCCCATTCAATTGCGCAGTTGCATATAACTTTGGTTTTTTCTTAACCGATCTTTATGAAATTTTCTACAGTATATCTTATTGTACCATAGAATATTTGTGTATTCTGAAAAGTCAATTGCATTTAAATTGTCGCTTAAATTTGGTGGCAATAAAAGTTGGGTTATTAACTAGATTTATAGCTCTCGGGTGGTAGCGGAGAGGTGGCGGTAGGTACTAAATGAACGATACTTGACATATATATAATATTCTAGAAGTAACATATCATGTTTGATGACTCTAGCTCTTATTATTTACCAATATTGCCCAAACAACAGGATATCTATATCGATTTTTATCGATTGCTTAGAAGCGCAGGAAGTTATCGATTATCGGAAACAAACTCGATCTGCGCGGGCACTAGGAGCACCTACGTCTCAAATTTCAAGTCTCTAGCTCTTATAGATTCTGTGATCCTTGCGTTCATACATACGGACAGACGGAGATGGCTAGATTGACTCGGCTATTAATACTGATCGAGAATATACATACTTTATGGGGTCGAAGATGCTTCCTTCTGCCGTTACAAACATTTGGATTTTGCACATATACAATATACCCTTATACCCATTTTAAATGCGTTCAGGGTATAAAAAGGAACTAAAATAGCATTACAGAAAAAAGTCGCAATTACCATGCTGTTAGAATGCGAAGCAGACGCGCGTAAATGTGTGTGTGTACATGTATACAGAAATTCTTAAAGCTGCTGCCCCAATCAATTGCGCAGTTGCATATAACTTTGGTTTTTTCTTAACCGATCTTTATGAAATTTTTTACAATATATCTAATTGTTCCATGGGATATTTGTGCATTCTGAAAAGTCAATTGCATTTAAATTGTGGCTTAAATTGGTTGGCAATATAAGTTGTGTTATTTACTTGATCTATAGCTCTAGGGTAATATCTAGGTAATATCGGTGGCGGTAGGTATAAAATGAAAGATACTTGACATAAATATAATATTCTAGAAGCAACATATCACGTTTGGTGACTCTAGCTCAAATGCTTCCTTCTGCCTGTTACATTCATTTGGATTTTTCACAAATACAATACACCGTTATACCCATTTTTAATGGGTTCAGGGTATAAAAAGGAACTAAAATAGCATCACAGAAAGAAGTCGCAATAACCATGCTGTTAAATGCGAAACAGACGCGAATAAATGTGTGTGTACATGTATACAGAAATTCTTAAAGCTGCTACCCCATTCAATTGCGCAGTTGCATATAACTTTGGTTTTTTCTTAACCGATCTTTATGAAATTTTCTACAGTATATCTTATTGTACCATAGAATATTTGTGTATTCTGAAAAGTCAATTGCACTTAAATTGTGGCTTAAATTGGTTGGCAATAAAAGTACGGTTATTTACTTGATCTATAGCTCAAGGGTAATAGCGGGGAGGAGGCATTAGGTATAAAATAAAAGATACTTAACATATATATAATATTCAAGAAGCAACATATCATGTATGGTGACTCTAGCTCTTTTTAACCAAAATTGCCCAAAAAACAGGATATCGAAATCGGTTTTTATCGATTGCTTCGAAACGAAGTAAGTTATCGATTATCGGAAACAAACTCGACTTGCGCGGGCACTAGGAGCACCTACGTCTAAAATTTCAAGTCTCTAGCTCTTATAGATTCTGTGATCCTTGCCTTTATTCATACGGACAGACGGACAGACAGACAGACGGACATGGCTAGATCGACTGGGCTATTGATGCTGATCGAGAATATACATACTTTATGGGGTCGAAGATGCTTCCTTCTGCCTGTTACATACTTGATCTATAGCTCTACAGCAATAGCGGGGAGGGGGCATTAGGTATAAAATAAAAGATACTTGATATATATAATATTCTAGAACCAACATATCATGTATGGTGACTCTAGCTCTTATTTACCAAAATTGCCCAAAAAACAGGATATCGAAATCGATTTTTATCGATTGCTTCGAAGCGAAGTAAGTTATCGATTATCGGAAACAAACTGGATTTGCGCGGGCACTACGAGCACCTACGTCTAAAATTTCAAGCCTCTAGTTCTTATAGGTTCTGAGATCCTTGCGTTCATACATACAGACAGACGGACGGGCGGACAGACGGACTTATAACAAGTAAGAGTTTCAAGTCGGGAGCTCCCGACTAGGGGATACCCTGAACCCTCGTCCTTCAACATCAAATGCATATATATATTTTATTTTAGAAGCTATATGTCAAGTATGGTGACTCTAGCTCATATTATTTACCAAAATTGCCAAAATAAAACAGGATATCGATATCGATTTTTTATCGATTGCTTGGAAACGGAGTAAGTTACCGATTATCGGAAATAAACTTGATCTGAGCGGGAACTAGGAGCACCTACATCTAAAATTTCAAATCTCTAGCTCTTATAGGTTCTGTGATCCTTGCGTTCATACATACGGACAGACGGACAGACAGACGGACATGGCTAGATCGACTCGGCTATTGATGCTGATCGAGAATATACATACTTTATGGGGTCGAAGATGCTTCCTTCTGCTAGTTGCATAAATTTGTATTTTGCACAAATACAATATACCTTTATTCCCATTTTTAATGGGTTCAGGGTATAAAAAGGAACTAAAATAGCATTACAGAAGAAAGTCGCACTTACCATACTGTTAGAATGCGAAGCAGACGCGCATAAATGTGTGTGTGTACATGTGTACAGAAATTCTTAAAGCTGCTGCCCCATTCAATTGCGCAGTTGCATATAACTTTGGTTTTTTCTTAAGCGATCGATATGAAATTTTTTACAATATATCCTATTGTACCATAGGATATTTGTGTATTCTGAAAAGTCAATTGCATTTAAATTGTTTCCCAAATTGGTTGGCAATAAAAGTTCGGTTATTAACTAGATTTATAGCTCTCGGTTGGAAGCGGGGAGGTGGCGGTAGGTATTAAATGAACGATACTTGACATATATATAATATTCTAGAAGTAACATATCATGTTTGGTGATTCTAGGTCTTATTATTTACCAATATTGACCAAAAACAGGATATCAAGTCTCTAGCTCTTATAGGTTCTATGATACTTGCGTTCATACATATGGACAGACGGACATGGCTAGATCGACTCGGCTATTGATGCTGATCGAAAATATATATATTTTCTGGGGTCGAAGATGCTTCCTTCTGCCTGTTACATACATTAGGATTTTGCACAAATACAATATACCCTTAAACCCATTTTTAATGGGTTCAGGGTATAAAAAGGAACTAAAATAGCATTACAGAAAAAAATCGCAATTATCATGCTGTTAAAATCCGAAGCAGACGCGCATAAATGTGTGTGTACATGTATACTGAAATTCTTAAAGCTGCTACCCCATTCAATTGCGCAGTTGCATATAACTTTGGTTTTTTTTAACCGATCGTTATGAAATTTTCTACAGTATATCTTATTGTACCATAGAATATTTGTGTATTCTGAAAAGATAATTGCATTTAAATTGTGGCTTAAATTGGTTGGCAATAAGAGTTCGGTTATTTACTTGATCTATAGTTCTAGGTTAATAGCGGGGAGGGGGAATTAGGTATAAAATAAAAGATACTTGACAGATATATAATATTCAAGAAGCAACATATCATGTTTGGTGACTCTAGCTCTTATTTACCAAAATTGGCCAAAAAACAGGATATCGATATCGAGTGGTAGCGGTAGGTATTAAATGAAAGATACTTGACAAATATATAATATTCTAGAAGCAACATATCATGTTTAGTGACTCTAGCTCATATTATTTACCAAATTGCCCAAAAAACAGGATATCGATATCGATTTTTATTGATTGCTTGGAAACGGAGTAAGTTAACGTTTATCGGAAACAAAGTCGATCTGCGCGGGCACTAGGTGCACCTACATCTCAAATTTCAAGTCTCTGGCTTTTATAGCTTTTGTGATCCTTGCGTTCATACATACAGACAGACGGACGGACAGACAGACGGACATGGCTAGATCGACTCGACTATTTATGCTGATCAAGAATATATATATACTTTATAGGGCCGAAGATGATTCCTTCTGCCTGTTACATACATTTGGATTTTGCACAAATACAATATACCCTTATACCCATTTTTAATAGGTTCAGGGTATAAAAAGGAACTAAAATAGCATTACAGAAAAAAGTCGCAATTATCATGCTGTTAATATGCAAAGCAGACGCGCATAAATGTGTGTGTGTACATGTATATAGAAATTCTTAAAGCTGCTGCCACATTCAACTTCGCAGCTGCATATAGCTTTGGTTTTTTTTTAACCGATCTTTATGAAATTTTCTACAATATATCTTATTGTTCCATAGGATATTTGTGTATTCTGAAAAGCCAATTGCATTTAAATTGTGCCTTAAATTGGTTGGCAATAAAAGTTCGGTTATTTACTTGATCTATAGCTCAAGGGTAATAGCGGGGAGGTGGCGGTAGGTATAAAATGAAAGATTCTTGACATATATATAATATTCTAGAAGTAACATATCATGTTTGATGACTCTAGCTCTTATTATTTACCAATATTGCCTAAAAAACAGGATATCTATATCGATTTTTATCGATTAATTGGAAACGGAGGAAGTTATCGATTATCGGAAACAAACTCGATCTGCACCTACGTCTCAAAGTTCAAGTCTCTAGCTCTTATAGATTCTGTGATCCTTGCGTTCATACATACGGACAGACGGACATGGCTAGATCGACTCGGCTATTGATGCTGATCGAGAATATACATACTTTATGGGTTCGAAGATGCTTCCTTCTGCCTGTTACATACATTTGGATTTTGCACAAATACAATATACCCTTATACCCATTTTTAATGGGTTCAGGGTATAAAAAGGAACTAAAATAAAATAAAATAAAAAGGAATAAAATGCGAAGCAGACGCGCATAAATGTGTGTACATGTATACAGAAATTCTTAAAGCTGCTGCCTCATTCAACTACGCAGCTGCATATAACTTTGGTTTTTTCTTAACCGATCTTTTTGAAATTTTCTACAGTATATCTTATTGTTCCATATAATATTTGTGTATTCTGAAAAAGTGAATTGCATTTAAATTGTGCCTTAAATTGGTTGGCATTAAAAGTTGGGTTATTAACTAGATTTATAGCTCTCGGGTGATTGCGGAGAGGTGGCGGTAGGTATGAAATGAAAGATACTTGACTTATATATAATATTCTAGAAGCAACATATCATGTTTGGTGACTCTAGCTCTTATTATTTACCAAAATTTCCCAATAACAGGATCTGCGCGGGCACTAGGAATACCTACATCTAAAATTTCAATTTCAATTTCTAGCTCTTATAGGATCTTTGTTTTTTTTTCCCGATCTTTATGAAATTGTCTACATTATATCTTATTGTACTATAGAATATTTGTGTATTCTGAAAAAGTCAATTGCATTTAAATTGTAGCTTAAATTGGTTGGCAGTAAAAGTTGGGTTATTAACTTGATCTATAGCTCTTTGGTGGTAGCGGGGAGGTGGCGGTATGTATAAAATGAAAGATACATATATATATAATATTCTGTAAGCAACATATCATGTTTGGTGACTCTAGCTCTTATTATTTACCAAAATTGCCCACAAAACAGGATATCGATATCGATTTTGATCGATAGCTTGGAAACGGAGTTAGTTAACGATTATCGGAAACAAACTCAATCTTCGCGGACAGTAGGAGCACCTATATCTAAAATTTCAATTTCAATTTCTAGCTCTAATAGGTTCTGAGATCCTTGTGCTCATACATATGGACAGACGGACAGACGGAGAGACGGACGGACGGACAGACGGACAGACAGACAGACGGACATGGCTAGATCGACTCGGCTATTGATGCTGATCAAGAATATATATACTTTATTGGGTCGGAAATGCTTTCTTGTGCCTGTTACGTAAATTTGGATTTTGCAATTGCGAAGTTGCATATAACTTTGTTTTTTTCTTAACCGATCTTTATGAAATTTTTTACAGTATATCTTATTGTACCATAGAATATTTGTGTATTTTGAAAAGCCAATTGCATTTAAATTGTGGCTTAAATTGGTTGGCAATAAAAGTTCGGTTATTTACTTGATCTATAGCTCTAGGGTAATAGCGCGGAGGAGGCATTTGGCATAAAATAAAAGATACTTGACATATATATAATATTCAAGAAGCAACATATCATGTATGGTGTCTCTAGCTCTTATAGGTTCTGTGATCCTTGCGTTCATACATACGGACAGACGGACGGACAGACAGATGGACATGGCTAGATCGACTCGGCTACTTTACTTTATGGGGTCGAAGATGCTTCCTTCTGCCTGTTACATATATTTCTATTTTGCACAAATACAATATACCTTTATTCCCATTTTTAATGGGTTCAGGGTATAAAAAGGAACTAAAATAGCATTACAGAAGAAAGTCGCACTTACCATGCTGTTAGAATGCGAAGCTGATGCGCATAAAGGTGTGTGTGTACATGTGTACAGAAATTCTTAAGGCTGCTGCCCCATTCAATTGCGCAGTTGCATATAACTTTGGTTTTTTCTTAAGCGATCGTTATGACATTTTTTACAATATATCCTATTGTACCATAGGATATTTGTGTATTCTGAAAAGTCAATTGCATTTAAATTGTTTCCTAAATTGGTTGGCAATAAAAGTTCGGTTATTAACTAGATTTATAGCTCTCGGTTGGAAGCGGGGAGGTGGCGGTAGGTATTAAATGAACGATACTTGACATATATATAATATTCTAGAAGTAACATATCATGTTTGGTGACTCTAGTTCTTATTATTTACCAATATTGACCAAAAACAGGATATCAAGTCTCTAGCTCTTATAGGTTCTATGATACTTGCGTTCATACATACGGACAGACGGACATGGCTAGATCGACTCGGCTATTGATGCTGATCGAGAATATATATACTTTATTGGGTCGGAAATGCTTTCTTGTGCCTGTTACGTAAATTTGGATTTTGCAATTGCGAAGTTGCATATAACTTTGTTTTTTTCTTAACCGATCTTTATGAAATTTTCTACAGTATATCTTATTGTACCATAGAATATTTGTGTATTTTGAAAAGCCAATTGCATTTAAATTGTGGCTTAAATTGGTTGGCAATAAAAGTTCGGTTATTTACATGATCTATAGCTCTAGGGTAATAGCGGGGAGGAGGCATTTGGCATAAAATAAAAGATACTTGACATATATATAATATTCAAGAAGCAACATATCATGTATGGTGACTCTAGCTCTTATAGATTCTGTGATCCTTGCGTTCATACATACGGACTCGGCTATTGATGCTGATCGAGAATATACATACTTTATGGGTTCGAAGATGCTTCCTTCTGCCTGTTACAAACATTTGGATTTTGCACAGATACAATATTCCCTTATACCCATTTTTAATGGGTTCAGGGTATAAAAAGGAACTAAAATAGCGTTACAGAAAAAAGTCGCAACTACGCAGCTGCATATAACTTTGGTTTTTTCTTAACCGATCTTTATGAAATTTTCTACAGTATATCTTATTGTACCATAGAATATTTGTGTATTCTGAAAAGCCAATTGCATTTAAATTGTGGCTTAAATTGGTTGGCAATAAAAGTTCGGTTATTTACATGATCTATAGCTCTAGGGTAATAGCGGGGAGGAGGCATTTTGTATAAAATAAAAGATACTTGACATATATATAAGCAACATATCATGTATGGTGACTCTAGCTCTTATTTACCAAAATTTCCCAAAAAACAGGATATCGAAATCGATTTTTATCGATTGCTTCGAAACGAGGTAAAATATCGATTATCGGACATAAACTCGATTTGCGCGGGCACTAGGAGCACCTACGTCTAAAATTTCAAGTCTCTAGCTCTTATAGGTTCTGTGATCCTTGCGTTCATACATACGGACAGACGGACGGACAGACAGATGGACATGGCTAGATCGACTCGGCTACTTTACTTTATGGGGTCGAAGAAGCTTCCTTCTGCCTGTTACATAAATTTCTATTTTGCACAAATACAATATACCTTTATTCCCATTTTTAATGGGTTCAGGGTATAAAAAGGAACTAAAATAGCATTACAGAAGAAAGTCGCACTTACCATGCTGTTAGAATGCGAAGCTGATGCGCATAAAGGTGTGTGTGTACATGTGTACAGAAATTCTTAAGGCTGCTGCCCCATTCAATTGCGCAGTTGCATATAACTTTGGTTTTTTCTTAAGCGATCGTTATGACATTTTTTACAATATATCCTATTGTACCATAGGATATTTGTGTATTCTGAAAAGTCAATTGCATTTAAATTGTTTCCTAAATTGGTTGGCAATAAAAGTTCGGTTATTAACTAGATTTATAGCTCTCGGTTGGAAGCGGGGAGGTGGCGGTAGGTATTAAATGAACGATACTTGACATATATATAATATTCTAGAAGTAACATATCATGTTTGGTGACTCTAGTTCTTATTATTTACCAATATTGACCAAAAACAGGATATCAAGTCTCTAGCTCTTATAGGTTCTATGATACTTGCGTTCATACATACGGACAGACGGACATGGCTAGATCGGCTCGGCTATTGATGCTGATCGAGAATATACATACTTTATGGGGTCGAAGATGCTTCCTTCTGCCTGTTACATACATTAGGATTTTGCACAAATACAATATACCCTTAAACCCATTTTTAATGGGTTCAGGGTATAAAAAGGAACTAAAATAGCATTACAGAAAAAAATCGCAATTATCATGCTGTTAAAATGCGAAGCAGACGCGCATAAATGTGTGTGTACATGTATACTGAAATTCTTAAAGCTGCTACCCCATTCAATTGCGCAGTTGCATATAACTTTGGTTTTATTTAACCGATCGTTATGAAATTTTCTACAGTATATCTTATTATACCATAGAATATTTGTGTATTCTGAAAAGACAATTGCATTTAAATTGTGGCTTAAATTGGTTGGCAATAAGAGTTCGGTTATTTACTTGATCTATAGTTCTATCTTAATAGCGGGGAGGGGGAATTAGGTATAAAATAAAAGATACTTGACATATATATAATATTCAAGAAGCAACCTATCATGTTTGGTGACTCTAGCTCTTATTTACCAAAATTGGCCAAAAAACAGGATATCGATATCGAGTGGTAGCGGTAGGTATTAAATGAAAGATACTTGACAAATATATAATATTCTAGAAGCAACATATCATGTTTGGTGACTCTAGCTCATATTATTTACCAAATTGCCCAAAAAACAGGATATCGATATCGATTTTTATTGATTGCTTGGAAATGGAGTAAGTTAACGTTTATCGGAAACAAAGTCGATCTGCGCGGGCACTAGGTGCACCTACATCTAAAATTTCAAGTCTCTGGCTTTTATAGCTTTTGTGATCCTTGCGTTCATACATACAGACAGACGGACGGACAGACAGACGGACATGGCTAGATCGACTCGACTATTTATGCTGATCAAGAATATATATATACTTTATGGGGCCGAAGATGATTCCTTCTGCCTGTTACATACATTTGGATTGTGCACAAATACAATATACCCATATACCTATTTTTAATGAGTTCAGGGTATAAAAAGGAACTAAAATAGCATTACAGAAAAAAGTCGCAACTACCATGCTGTTAAAATGCGAAGCAGACACGCATGAATGTGTGTGTGTGTACATGTGTACAGAAATTCTGAAAGCTGCTGCCCCATTCTATTTCGCAGTTGCATATAACCTTGGTTTTTTCTTAACCGATCTTTTTGAAATTTTCTACAGTATTCTGAAAAAGTTAATTGCATTTAAATTGTGGCTTAAATTGGTTGGCAAAAAAAGTTGGGTTATTAACTTGATATATAGCTGTGTGGTGGTAGCGTGGAGTCCGGTGGCGGTAGGTATAAAATGAAAGATACTGGACATATATATAATATTCTAGAAGCAACATCTCATGTTTAGTGACTCTATCTCTTATTATATACCAAAATTGCCCAATAAACAGGATATCGATATCGATTTTTGTCGATTGCTTGGATCTGCGCGGTCACTAGAAGCACCTACATCTAAAATTTCAAGTCTCTAGCTCTTATAGGTTCTGCGATCCTTGCATTCATACATACGGACAGACGGCCGGACAGACAGACATGGCTAGATCGACTCGGCTATTGTTGCTGATCAAGAATATATATTCTTTATGGGGTTGGAGATGCTTCCTTCTGCCTGTTACAACATTTGGAGTTTGCACAAATACAATATACCCTTATAACGAACTAAAATAGCATTACAGAAAAAAGTCGCAATTACCATGCAGTTAGAATGCGAAGTAGACGCCCATAAATGTGTGTGTGTGTACATTTATACAGAAATTCTTACAGCTGCTGCCCCATTCAATTGTGCAGTTGCATATAACTTTGGGCTTTTTCTTTATGAAATTTTGTACAGTATTTCTTATTGTAACCTAGAATATTTATGTATTCTTATGTTGGAATAATGAGTGTTGAAATACACAAACACTCGTTTATACAAAAGGTACAATGACCAAGTAGGCTTTTGTTATTTTCAGTTTTGATGCTGAAATGCTTTTATAGTTTAGACTTACTCTTCCCTGACCCTTAGAGAGTGAAACAAGTTAACGTGCCCAGAAAAGTAAATTAATAAATATTGAAATCGACTAAACCAAACAAATTGTTTTATTTAATTGTGCACATTTTAATATCTGAAAAAGTCAATTACATTTAAATTGCGGCTTAAATTGGTTGGCAATAAATGTTGGGTTATTAACTAGATTTATAGCTCTTTATCGGTAGAGGGGAGGTTGCGGTAGGTATAAAATGAAAGATAATTGACATATATATAATATTCTGGAAGCAATACATCATGTTTGGTGACTCTAGCTCCTATTATTTCCCAAAATTACCAAAAAAAAACAGGATATCGATATCGAATTTTATCGATTGCTTGGAAGCGGAGTTAGTTATCGATTATCGGAAACAAACTCAACTTCCGCGGGCACTAGGAGCACCTTTATCTAAAATTTCAATTTCAATTTATGGCTCTTATGGGTACTGAGATCCTTGCGTTCATACATACGGACAGACGGACGGACGTACAGACGGACAGACAGACAGACATGGTTAGATCGAATCGGCTATTGATGCTGATCAAGAATATATATACTTTATTGGGTCGGAGATGCTTTCTTATGCCCGTTACATACATTTGGATTTGGCACAAATATAATATACCCTTATACCCATTTTTAATGGGTTCAGGCTATAAAAACGAACTAAAATGACACTACAGAAAAAAGTCGCAACTACCATGCTGTTAAAATGCGAAGCAAACGAGCAAAAATGTGTGTGTACATGTATAAGTTAACAGAGGCCAACGACACCAGCTCCAGATGCTGATATAGCACTGAGCCGGATGTTCTTACGAGCTAACAGGGGTCAGCAAAATGCAACATAACAGCAGCCGCAGATACTGACATAGCTCTGGGCCGGATGTTCTTGCACGACGGCAGCGGCCGTTGTGAAAGCACACAATAGCTTAGGTATTTTTGATCAATCATTTGTAAATTTAGTTTTTTATTCGACTTTCACTGCGGCACATCCGCCCAGCGACTTCGTGTATAAAATAACTCACTCACTACGGCGTGTCGGCCTAGTGTTTTATAAATCATTATTTAAATAAAGTTCTATTAAAATAATCCGCGAGGACTTATTATTTAAAACCTAATTGGCGCCCAACGTTTTACGGACCATTTTGTTCCATAATTATTTTGTGTGCAGTGCAGTGTAAAGAACTAACCTACCAGTGCAAACAATAAAAGCTGTGCCTGACCTACATCAACTTACGTCAGCCGCACAAGCACAATAAAAACCATTTGATACACCGAAGCCGCTGGAGCTCTTCGGCCAGTGACTTGTCACCAAACCAACGCGCAAGTTGGTTTGGGCAGCTACGTAAACCAACACCACAGACTTCAGCGAGGGATAAAAAAACAAAAAGCATTCGCGACTGCAGCGTGGGGATCAGTAGTTTTATACGTAGAACATACAACCTTTCTAGGATCAAATAAAATGTAAGTGGGCCATCACTTGGCACAAACTTTTTTCAACTTGCGTGATTTATTTAAAATAAAATCGTAAAAAATATAAGTAGAAATATTAAAATTGCAGTAATTGTGTTTCCAACTAACTTTGAGTAACACAATTTTGCGGTCATCAGCAATTTTCAATAAACTCTCCTCTGTCAGCATTCATTTAATTTACCGTTGTTGATTTGCCCTTGAAATTGTGTTGTTATTATTGTTGACAAGTATAGTCCATGAACAGCTCGTTTCTCAGGTTCAGCGACCGCTCTGCGAGGGGATCTGAGTCAGACGACTCCACCACCTTAGATAGGGAAGTCCCGCAAAAAATCGCTGACAACAGGTGTAAAATAGGAATGGAGCCTGAGCAGATTAGGGCCTTGGTGCAGGCCGCAGTGGCCTCCACCTTAGAAGCACAGAGCGCAATATTGAGGCAAAGAGATGCAGAGCTGAGGGCTTTCTTAGACGCTCAGATACAAGAATTGGTAGGCAGAATATCTACCAGTAGTATAGAAACACCGCCGGTCCATTCATTTGAGCCGGTGGAAATCAGAAACGACGTCCAATGTAATGAACCATTGGACGCCGTTAAATGCTTACCAGAATTTACGGGGGTGCCAGAGACGTACGCCTCTTGGAGACAAGCTGCGATAGCGGCATATAAAATTTACAAGCCATACGACGGCAGCTCACGCCACTACCAGGCGGTCATTATTATAAAGAGCAAAATTAGAGGGGCAGCTGACGGCTCTACCCATTCTATTCACGGCACCACGAAGATCACTCATAAGTGCCTTATATCTCTGTTCGGCAAAACTGCCACATATTTCTTACTCCCAAACCTGTCCACATTTGATGGAATTGTGGGCCTCGACTTGCTCACACAAGCAGGAGTTTTGCTTTGTCTTTCTTTTGGCCAACTCAAATGTGGCGCAGAAAATGAACAAATCGAATTCCACAGGTGCGCGGATGTTAACTTTACCAATGTTGCGCCGACGCGCAGCAAGCAAACATAAGGCCTTCGCAGATCCGGAAGAAGCACTTCCCTATAACACATCAGTGGTGGCAACCATCAGGACCACTGATGAACAACCAGTTTATGTCTGACTGTACCCCTACCCCATGGGAGCAGCGGAATTCGTTAATAAAGAGATTCAAAGTCTTCTGAAGAAGGGTATCATCAAAAAATCTGTGTCCCCCTACAACAACCCCATTTGGGTGGTGGACAAGAAGGGGACGGGTTTGGTAGCAAGAATATGCGCCTAGTAATGGATTTTCGCAAACTTAACGAGAAAACCATCGCAGACAGATACCCTATGCCTAACATTCCAATGATTTTGGGGAATCTTGGCAAAGCTAAATACTTTTCGACATTGGACCTATAATCACCAGATCACGCTAGCAGAGCGTGACCGTGAAAAAACAGCCTTTGCAGTTAACGGGGGGAAGTACGAATATTGTCGACTTCCCTTTGGGTTGAAGAATGCGGCCAGCATCTTCCAAAGAACTGTTGACGACGTACTGCGTGAGCAAATTGGCAAATCTTGCTATGTCTGCGTTGACGATGTCATCGTCTTCTCCAAAGACGAAAATTCTCATGTCCAACATTTAAAGTGGGTCTTAAAGAGCCTGTACGAGGCAAATATGAGAATCTCCAAGGAAAAATCGCGTTATTTTAAGAAAAGCGTAGGTTTTCTTGGTTTCGTGGTAACCAGTAATGGAGCTACAACAGACCCCGAAAAAGTCAAAGCGATTCAGGAGTTCCCAGAACCAAAGAATATATTCGAGATCAGATAATTTTTAGGACTGGCTAGTTACTATAGGTGTTTCATCAAAGACTGCCTCAATAGCAAAACCCATTTCTGATCTTCTAAAGGGCGAGAATGGGTCAGTAAGTAAACATAGATCGCGAAACATCCCGGCTGTCGTCAGAAAACGTCATGCTCAGATACCCAGACTTTAAGAAGCCGTTTGATCTAACGACAGACGCTTCAGCTTCCGGAATAGGGGTAGTGCTTTCTCAAGAGGGTCGCCCCATCTCAATGATTTCCAGAACATTGAAACCCCCGGAGGTGAACTACACCACCAACGAGCGGGAACTTTTGGCTATAGTTTATGGAGTAAAAGACATTAACATTTTCACGGACCACCAACCGTTAACTTTTGCCGTTTCTGAGTCAAGCCCGAACGCCAAAATTAAAAGATGGAAGGCGCGCATTGAGGAAACGAATGCGCGAATATTTTATGAGCCAGGTAAGGAGAATTTAGTTGCTGATGCGCTATCGCAACAACAGCTCAACACTCTTGACGAGCTGAAAACTGATTCCTGCGCAGCCACAGTCCACAGCGAGCTGTCCTTGACCTATGCTATTTAGAAAATTGTATCCTTTAACTAGGCTTTTAGCATATAATTTTATTGTACAATCTTTTGAATATTGAGGAAGACACTCGTTTTGTCGACCATTAATAAATAAATAAATATAATAAATATAATATAATATACAATTGAGTCGACCACGGACAAACATTTTTTTTGACCTGTGTTGATAAGTTCTCTAAATTTGCAGTCGTACAACCAATTCAGTCGCGTACTATCGGGGATTTAAAAGCTCCACTACTGCAGCTCACGAATTTCTTTCCACGAGCCAGAACAATTTATTGCGACAACGAGCCTTCGATGAATTCTAAAACGGTAAAGACCCTGTTGTTAAACAACTATGGAATCCATACTGTTAATGCGCCGCCGCTGCATAGCACCTTCAACGGCCAAGTCGAGCGCTTCCATAGCACGCTAGCCGAGCTGGCACTTTGTCTCAAGCTGGAGAGAAACATCAGTGACTCAGTCATAGTCATAATGCTAGCCACGATTGAGTATAACAAGACAATACATTCGGTCATCAACAAGAGACCTGTTGATGCCCTCCATGTGCCCACAGGCGAACCCGAAAGGGAAATATCAGCAAAGTTAAGAAGTGCACAAGATGCGCTCCGTGCTAGCTTGAACGACCAGCGACAAAATAGAGTCTTTGAAGTAGGCGAAAAAGTTCTAGTAAAAAGAAACCGCAGGCTTGGCAATAAACTCACGCCCTTATGTGAAGAACGGATCGTAGAGGCAGACCTTGGTACGACCGTTCTCATTGGAGAGAGGGTGGCCCACATGGACAACCTTAAGTAGGGCGAGAGCTGAAATAAAACATCGATTATATGCATCTCGAATTTAACTATAAGTTTCAACATTTGTGCCACTAGCCTTCACCTTCAAGTTTTAATATTTACGCTACTTGGCATTTCCTTTAGGAAGACACGTTGTAATAGTTTGGTCCGTTTTGTCTTTCTTCCGCAGGTTCGGGTTTCTGCTATTTCTATTTTTTGCGGCAGCGCGTGTGACTAATTACAGCACACATCTCTGAGTATGAGAAAATGGTAAACACATGAGAAAGGTTCTAAGCGTAGATGCGTCCCACCTCAGAGATCTGTTAGAAGCTCTTGGCGTGCACCACAGGGTGGCAA
Source organism: Drosophila virilis (assembly GCF_030788295.1). Taxonomy (NCBI): domain Eukaryota; kingdom Metazoa; phylum Arthropoda; class Insecta; order Diptera; family Drosophilidae; genus Drosophila; species Drosophila virilis. Next base: position 35,804,740 of record NC_091544.1, read on the forward strand.
GAAGTTTAGATTTCTTGGGCACAGCCCTCAAAGTAGTTGCAGGAACACCTGACCCCAGTGACTTCGAGAAGATCAAATTGACTGAGTAGATCACGCAGATTTGAAATCTGTTTGGGTCGATGAACCCACAGGTACTTCAAAAGCTGACCTTATGTCCGTTGCGTCCGTGAAAGTATTACAATCTGTTAATGCCCTTCACTTTATCATTAAGTTCCCGTAAATCAAAATGGCTTGCAGAAAGGTGATGCTGTATGTTATGCTGTAAATTGACGACAAAATTATAGCTGAGTGCGGAGATCAAGTGCTTGCCCTTAAAAATTGAACTTCCACGCCAGGAGGAACCTTTTCTCAACTTTCACCGACCAGCTCTTGTGCCAGAGAGCTGCATGCTGGTGGCTTGGCAAACTGCCAAATGCAGCCGAGTCACTTAGACCCGATCACATGGGTCGATGACGGAATTCTGATCATCAATAACCGGCCTGCTAAAGTTTGCGTTGACAACGGTACTGAGACTTGGGTTCACGGAACGAATCTAATCACGTTCAATAATTGGGCTCTGATCAACAAGACTAAGTACTTGAATCACAACAACGTCCAGGGTAAGTTCCCGGCATCACGGCATCTCCCCTTCTGAACGTCACCGACCACCAAGACGTGTTGAGTCTCCCCTACCTTCATCGCCTGAATGAACGTAACCTGGAGATCATCAATGAAGTCAAGGACGAAATTAGAAGCGTCGACAGCGTGGTAATAGCCTTCATGTTGGGTCTTGTGTGTTGCACCATAATTTGCGTCGGAGTCACCTACCGTCGGTTCACCAAAAACATGGCATCGGCCAAGGAGATTAAGAAGGTGACTGCCGAGATAGGAACGGCCGAGGGCGGCCTTAACTTAAAAGGGGAGCAGTTAACAGATGCCAACGACACCAGCTCCAGATGCTGACATAGCCCTGGGCCGGATGTTCTTGCACGACGGCAGCGGCCGTTGTGAAAGCACACAATAGCTTAGGTATTTTTGATCAATCATTTGTAAATTTAGTTTTTTATTCGACTTTCACTGCGGCACATTCGCCCAGCGACTTCGTGTATAAAATAACTCACTCACTACGGCGTGTCCGCCTAGTGTTTTATAAATCATTATTTAAATAAAGTTCTATTAAAATAATCCGCGAGGACTTATTATTTAAAACCTAATTGGCGCCCAACGTTTTACGGACCATTTTATTACATAATTATTTTGTGTGCTGTGCAGTGTAGAGAACTAACCTACCAGTGCAAACAATAAAAGCTGTGCCTGACCTACATCAGCTTACGTCAGCGGCACAAGCACAATAAAAACCATTTGATACACCGAAGCCGCTGGAGCTCTTCGGCCAGTGACTTGTCACCAAACCAACGCGCAAGTTGGTTTGGGCAGCTACGTAAATCAACACCACAGACTTCAGCGAGGGATAAAAAAAAAAAGGATTCGCGACTGCAGCGTGGGGATCAGTAGTTTTATACGTAGAACATACAACCTTTCTAGGATCAAATAAAATGTAAGTGGGCCATTACTTGGCACTTTTTTCAACTTGCGTGATTTATTTAAAATAAAATCGTAAAAAATTTAAGTAGAAATATTAAAATTGCAGTAATTGTGTTTCCAACTAACTTTGAGTAACACAATTTTGCGGCCATCAGCAATTTTCAATAAACTCTCCTCTGTCAGCATTCATTTAATTTACCGTTGTTGATTTGCCCTTGAAATTGTGTTGTTATTATTGTTGACAAGTATAGTCCATGAACAGCTCGTTTCTCAGGTTCAGCGACCGCTCTGCGAGGGGATCTGAGTCAGACGACTCCACCACCTTAGATAGGGAAGCCCCGCAAAAAATCGCTGACAACAGGTGTAAAATAGGAATGGAGCCTGAGCAGATTAGGGCCTTGGTGCAGGCCGCAGTGGCCTCCACCTTAGAAGCACAGAGCGCAATATTGAGGCAAAGAGATGCAGAGCTGAGGGCTTTCTTAGACGCTAAGATACAAGAATTGGTAGGCAGAATATCTTTGAGCCGGTGGAAATCAGAAACGACGTCCAATGTAATGAACCATTGGACCCCGTTAAATGCTTACCAGAATTTACGGGGGTGCCAGAGACGTACGCCTCTTGGAGACAAGCTGCGATAGCGGCATATAAAATTTACAAGCCATCACCGGCAGCTCACGCCACTACCAGGCGGTCATTATTATAAAGAGCAAAATTAGAGGGGCAGCTGACGGCTCTACCCATTCTATACACGGCACCACGAAGATCACTCATAAGTGCCTTATTTCTCTGTTCGGCAAAACTGCCACATATTTCTTACTCCCAAACCTGTCCACATTTGATGGAATTGTGGGCCTCGACTTGCTCACACAAGCAGGAGTTTTGCTTTGTCTTTCTTTTGGCCAACTCAAATGTGGGGCAGAAAATGAACAAATCGAATTCCACAGGTGCGCGGATGTTAACTTTACCAATGTTGACTGCGCCGACGCGCAGCAAGCAAACATAAGGCCTTCGCAGATCCGGAAGAAGCACTTCCCTATAACACATCAGTGGTGGCAACCATCAGGACGACTGATGAACAACCAGTTTATGTCTGACTGTACCCCTACCTCATGGGAGCAGCGGAATTCGTTAATAAAGAGATTCAAAGTCTTCTGAAGAAGGGTATCATCAAAAAATCTGTCTCCCCCTACAACAACCCCATTTGGGTGGTGGACAAGAAGGGGACGGGTTTGGTAGCAAGAATATGCGCCTAGTAATGGATTTTCGCAAACTTAACGAGAAAACCATCGCAGACAGATACCCTACGCCTAACATTCCAATGATTTTGGGGAATCTTGGCAAAGCTAAATACTTTTCGACATTGGACCTATAATCACCAGATCACGCTAGCAGAGCGTGACCGTGAAAAAACAGCCTTTGCAGTTAACGGGGGGAAGTACGAATTTTGTCGACTTCCCTTTGGGTTGAAGAATGCGGCCAGCATCTTCCAAAGAACTGTTGACGACGTACTGCGTGAGCAAATTGGCAAATCTTGCTATGTCTGCGTTGACGATGTCATCGTCTTCTCAAAAGACGAAAATTCTCATGTCCAACATTTAAAGTGGGTCTTAAAGAGCCTGTACGAGGCAAATATGAGAATCTCCAAGGAAAAATCGCGTTATTTTAAGAAAAGCGTAGGTTTTCTTGGTTTCGTGGTAACCAGTAATGGAGCTACAACAGACCCCGAAAAAGTATTCGAGATCAGATAATTTTTAGGACTGGCTAGTTACTATAGGTGTTTCATTAAAGACTGCCTCAATAGCAAAACCCATTTCTGATCTTCTAAAGAGAATGGGTCAGTAAGTAAACATAGATCGCGAAACATCCCGGTAGAATTCTCTGAGATTCAGCGTCACGCATTCCGAAAGCTACGCAACATTTTGTCGTCAGAAAACGTCATGCTCAGATACCCTGACTTTAAGAAGCCGTTTGATCTAACGACAGACGCTTCAGCTTCCGGAATAGGGGTAGTGCTTTCTCAAGAGGGTCGCCCCATCTCAATGATTTCCAGAACATTGAAACCCCCGGACGTGAACTACACCACCAACGAGCGGGAACTTTTGGCTATAGTTTATGGAGTAAAAGACATTAACATTTTCACGGACCACCAACCGTTAACTTTTGCCGTTTCTGAGTCAAGCCCGAACGCCAACATTAAAAGATGGAAGGTGCGCATTGAGGAAACAAATGCGCGAATATTTTATGAGCCAGGCAAGGAGAATTTAGTTGCTGATGCGCTATCGCAACAACAGCTCAACACTCTTGACGAGCTGAAAACTGATTCCTGCGCAGCCACAGTCCACAGCGAGCTGTCCTTGACCTATGCTATTTAGAAAATTGTATCCTTTAACTAGGCTTTTAGCATATAATTCTATTGTACAATCTTTTGAATATTGAGGAAGACACTCGTTTTGTCGACCATTAATAAATAAATAAATATAATATAATATACAATTGAGTCGACCACGGACAACAATTTTTTTTGACCTGTGTTGATAAGTTCTCTAAATTTGCAGTCGTACAACCAATTCAGTCGCGTACTATCGGGGATTTAAAAGCTCCACTACTGCAGCTCACGAATTTCTTTCCACGAGCCAGAACAATTTATTGCGACAACGAGCCTTCGATGAATTCTGAAACGATAAAGACCCTGTTGTTAAACAACTATGGAATCCATACTGTTAATGCGCCGCCGCTGCATAGCACCTTCAATGGCCAAGTCGAGCGCTTCCATAGCACGCTAGCCGAGCTGGCACTTTGTCTCAAGCTGGAGAGAAACATCAGTGACTCAGTCGAAGTCATAATGCTAGCCACGATTGAGTATAACAAGACAATACATTCGGTCATCAACAAGAGACCTGTTGATGCCCTCCATGTGCCCACAGGCGAACCCGAAAGGGAAATATCAGCAAAGTTAAGAAGTGCACAAGATGCGCTCCGTGCTAGCTTGAACGACGAGCGACAAAATAGAGTCTTTGAAGTAGGCGAAAAAGTTCTAGTAAAAAGAAACCGCAGGCTTGGCAATAAACTCACGCCCTTATGTGAAGAACGGATCGTAGAGGCAGACCTTGGTACGACCGTTCTCATTGGAGAGAGGGTGGCCCACAAGGACAACCTTAAGTAGGGCGAGAGCTGAAATAAAACATCGATTATATGCATCTCGAATTTAACTATAAGTTTCAACATTTGTGCCACTAGCCTTCACCTTCAAGTTTTAATATTTACGCTACTTGGCATTTCCTTTAGGAAGACACGTTGTAATAGTTTGGTCCGTTTTGTCTTTCTTCCGCAGGTTCGGGTTTCTGCTATTTCTATTTTTTGCGGCAGCGCGTGTGACTAATTACAGCAAACATCTCTGAGTATGAGAAAATGGTAAACACATGAGAAAGGTTCTAAGCGTAGATGCGTCCCACCTCAGAGATCTGTTAGAAGCTCTTGGCGTGCACCACAGGGTGGCAAGAAGTTTAGATTTCTTGGGCACAGCCCTCAAAGTAGTTGCAGGAACACCTGACCCCAGTGACTTCGAGAAGATCAAATTGACTGAGTAGATCACGCAGATTTGAAATCTGTTTGGGTCGATGAACCCACAGGTACTTCAAAAGCTGACCTTATGTCCGTTGCGTCCGTGAAAGTATTACAATCTGTTAATGCCCTTCACTTTATCATTAAGTTCCCGTAAATCAAAATGGCTTGCAGAAAGGTGATGCTGTATGTTATGCTGTAAATTGACGACAAAATTATAGCTGAGTGCGGAGATCAAGTGCTTGCCCTTAAAAATTGAACTTCCACGCCAGGAGGAACCTTTTGTCAACTTTCACCGACCAGCTCTTGTGCCAGAGAGCTGCATGCTGGTGGCTTGGCAAACTGCCAAACGCAGCCGAGTCACTTAGACCCGATCACATGGGTCGATGACGGAATTCTGATCATCAATAACCGGCCTGCTAAAGTTTGCGTTGACAACGGTACTGAGACTTGGGTTCACGGAACGAATCTAATCACGTTCAATAATTGGGCTCTGATCAACAAGACTAAGTACTTGAATCACAACAACGTCCAGGGTAAGTTCCCGGCATCACGGCATCTCCCCTTCTGAACGTCACCGACCACCAAGACGTGTTGAGTCTCCCCTACCTTCATCGCCTGAATGAACGTAACCTGGAGATCATCAATGAAGTCAAGGACGAAATTAGAAGCGTCGACAGCGTGGTAATAGCCGTCATGTTGGGTCTTGTGTGTTGCACCATAATTTGCGTCGGAGTCACCTACCGTCGGTTCACCAAAAACATGGCATCGGCCAAGGAGATTAAGAAGGTGACTGCCGAGATAGGAACGGCCGAGGGCGGCCTTAACTTAAAAGGGGAGCAGTTAACAGATGCCAACGACACCAGCTCCAGATGCTGATATAGCACTGAGCCGGATGTCCTTACGAGCTAACAGGGGTCAGCAAAATGCAACATAACACCAGCCGCAGATGCTGACATAGCTCTGGGCCGGATGTTCTTGCACGACGGCAGCGGCCGTTGTGAAAGCACACAATAGCTTAGGTATTTTTGATCAATCATTTGTAAATTTAGTTTTTTATTCGACTTTCACTGCGGCACATCCGCCCAGCGACTTCGTGTATAAAATAACTCACTCACTACGGCGTGTCGGCCTAGTGTTTTATAAATCATTATTTAAATAAAGTTCTATTAAAATAATCCGCGAGGACTTATTATTTAAAACCTAATTGGCGCACAACGTTTTACGGACCATTTTGTTCCATAATTATATTGTGTGCTGTGCAGTGTAAAGAACTAACCTACTTGTCACCAAACCAACGCGCAAGTTGGTTTGGGCAGCTACGTAAACCAACACCACAGACTTCAGCGAGGGATAAAAAAAAAAAAAGCATTCGCGACTGCAGCGTGGGGATCAGTAGTTTTATACGTAGAACATACAACCTTTCTAGGATCAAATAAAATGTAAGTGGGCCATCCCTTGGCACAAACTTTTTTCAACTTGCGTGATTTATTTAAAATAAAATCGTAAAAAAATATAAGTAGAAATATTACAATTGCAGTAATTGTGTTTCCAACTAACTTTGAGTAACACAATTTTGCGGCCATCAGCAATTTTCAATAAACTCTCCTCTGTCAGCATTCATTTAATTTACCGTTGTTGATTTGCCCTTGAAATTGTGTTGTTATTATTGTTGACAAGTATAGTCCATGAACAGCTCGTTTCTCAGGTTCAGCGACCGCTCTGCGAGGGGATCTGAGTCAGACGACTCCACCACCTTAGATAGGGAAGTCCCGCAAAAAATCGCTGACAACAGGTGTAAAATAGGAATGGAGCCTGAGCAGATTAGGGCCTTGGTGCAGGCCGCAGTGGCCTCCACCTTAGAAGCACAGAGCGCAATATTGAGGCAAAGAGATGCAGAGCTGAGGGCTTTCTTAGACGCTCAGATACAAGAATTGGTAGGCAGAATATCTACCAGTAGTATAGAAACACCGCCGGTCCATACCAATGTAATGAACCATTGGACGCCGTTAAATGCTTACCAGAATTTACGGGGGTGCCAGAGACGTACGCCTCTTGGAGACAAGCTGCGATAGCGGCATATAAAATTTACAAGCCATACGACGGCAGCTCACGCCACTACCAGGCGGTCATTATTATAAACAGCAAAATTAGAGGGGCAGCTGACGGCTCTGCCCATTCTATACACGGCACCACGAAGATCACTCATAAGTGCCTTATATCTCTGTTCGGCAAAACTGCCACATATTTCTTACTCCCAAACCTGTCCACATTTGATGGAATTGTGGGCCTCGACTTGCTCACACAAGCAGGAGTTTTGCTTTGTCTTTCTTTTGGCCAGCTCAAATGTGGCGCAGAAAATGAACAAATCGAATTCCACAGGTGAGCGGATGTTAACTTTACCAATGTTGACTGCGCCGACGCGCAGCAAGCAAACATAAGGCCTTCGCAGATCCGGAAGAAGCACTTCCCTATAACACATCAGTGGTGGCAACCATCAGGACCACTGATGAACAACCAGTTTATGTCTGACTGTACCCCTACCCCATGGGAGCAGCGGAATTCGTTAATAAAGAGATTCAAAGTCTTCTGAAGAAGGGTATCATCAAAAAATCTGTCTCCCCCTACAACAACCCCATTTGGGTGGTGGACAAGAAGGGGACGGGTTTGGTAGCAAGAATATATACCCTATGCCTAACATTCCAATGATTTTGGGGAATCTTGGCAAAGCTAAATACTTTTCGACATTGGACCTATAATCACCAGATCACGCTAGCAGAGCGTGACCGTGAAAAAACAGCCTTTGCAGTTAACGGGGGGAAGTACGAATTTTGTCGACTTCCCTTTGGGTTGAAGAATGCGGCCAGCATCTTCCAAAGAACTGACGACGTACTGCGTGAGCAAATTGGCAAATCTTGCTATGTCTGCGTTGACGATGTCATCGTCTTCTCAAAAGACGAAAATTCTCATGTCCAACATTTAAAGTGGGTCTTAAAGAGCCTGTACGAGGCAAATATGAGAATCTTCAAGGAAAAATCGCGTTATTTTAAGAAAAGCGTAGGTTTTCTTGGTTTCGTGGTAACCAGTAATGGAGCTACAACAGACCCCGAAAAAGTCAAAGCGATTCAGGAGTTCCCAGAACCAAAGAATATATTCGAGATCAGATAATTTTTAGGACTGGCTAGTTACTATAGGTGTTTCATCAAAGAGTGCCTCAATAGCAAAACCCATTTCTGATCTTCTAAAGGGCGAGAATGGGTCAGTAAGTAAACATAGATCGCGAAACATCCCGGTAGAATTCTCTGAGATTCAGCGTCACACATTCCAAAAGCTACGCAACATTTTGTCGTCAGAAAACGTCATGCTCAGATACCCTGACTTTAAGAAGCCGTTTGATCTAACGACAGACGCTTCAGCTTCCGGAATAGGGGTAGTGCTTTCTCAAGAGGGTCGCCCCATCTCAATGATTTCCAGAACATTGAAAGCCCCGGACGTGAACTACACCACCAACGAGCGGGAACTTTTGGCTATAGTTTATGGAGTAAAAGACATTAACATTTTCACGGACCACCAACCGTTAACTTTTGCCGTTTCTGAGTCAAGCCCGAACGCCAAAATTAAAAGATGGAAGGCGCGCATTGAGGAAACGAATGCGCGAATATTTTATAAGCCAGGCAAGGAGAATTTAGTTGCTGATGCGCTATCGCAACAACAGCTCAACACTCTAGACGAGCTGAAAACTCATTCCTGCGCAGCCACAGTCCACAGCGAGCTGTCCTTGACCTATGCTATTTAGAAAATTGTATCCTTTAACTAGGCTTTTAGCATATAATTCTATTGTACAATCTTTTGAATATTGAGGAAGACACTCGTTTTGTCGACCATTAATAAATAAATAAATATAATAAATATAATATAATATACAATTGAGTCGACCACGGACAAACATTTTTTTTGACCTGTGTTGATAAGTTCTCTAAATTTGCAGTCGTACAACCAATTCAGTCGCGTACTATCGGGGATTTAAAAGCTCCACTACTGCAGCTCACGAATTTCTTTCCACGAGCCAGAACAATTTATTGCGACAACGAGCCTTCGATGAATTCTGAAACGATAAAGACCCTGTTGTTAAACAACTATGGAATCCATACTGTTAATGCGCCGCCGCTGCATAGCACCTTCAATGGCCAAGTCGAGCGCTTCCATAGCACGCTAGCCGAGCTGGCACTTTGTCTCAAGCTGGAGAGAAACATCAGTGACTCAGTCGAAGTCATAATGCTAGCCACGATTGAGTATAACAAGACAATACATTCGGTCATCAACAAGAGACCTGTTGATGCCCTCCATGTGCCCACAGGCGAACCCGAAAGGGAAATATCAGCAAAGTTAAGAAGTGCACAAGATGCGCTCCGTGCTAGGTTGAACGACGAGCGACAAAATAGAGTCTTTGAAGTAGGCGAAAAAGTTCTAGTAAAAAGAAAACGCAGGCTTGGCAATAAACTTACGCCCTTATGTGAAGAACGGATCGTAGAGGCAGACCTTGGAGAGAGGGTGGCCCACAAGGACAACCTTAAGTAGGGCGAGAGCTGAAATAAAACATCGATTATATGCATCTCGAATTTAACTATAAGTTTCAACATTTGTGCCACTAGCCTTCACCTTCAAGTTTTAATATTTACGCTACTTGGCATTTCCTTTAGGAAGACACGTTGTAATAGTTTGGTCCGTTTTGTCTTTCTTCCGCAGGTTCGGGTTTCTGCTATTTCTATTTTTTGCGGCAGCGCGTGTGACTAATTACAGCAAACATCTCTGAGTATGAGAAAATGGTAAACACATGAGAAAGGTTCTAAGCGTAGATGCGTCCCACCTCAGAGATCTGTTAGAAGCTCTTGGCGTGCACCACAGGGTGGCAAGAAGTTTAGATTTCTTGGGCACAGCCCTCAAAGTAGTTGCAGGAACACCTGACCCCAGTGACTTCGAGAAGATCAAATTGACTGAGTAGATCACGCAGATTTGAAATCTGTTTGGGTCGATGAACCCACAGGTACTTCAAAAGCTGACCTTATGTCCGTTGCGTCCGTGAAAGTATTACAATCTGTTAATGCCCTTCACTTTATCATTAAGTTCCCGTAAATCAAAATGGCTTGCAGAAAGGTGATGCTGTATGTTATGCTGTAAATTGACGACAAAATTATAGCTGAGTGCGGAGATCAAGTGCTTGCCCTTAAAAATTGAACTTCCACGCCAGGAGGAACCTTTTGTCAACTTTCACCGACCAGCTCTTGTGCCAGAGAGCTGCATGCTGGTGGCTTGGCAAACTGCCAAATGCAGCCGAGTCACTTAGACCCGATCACATGGGTCGATGACGGAATTCTGATCATCAATAACCGGCCTGCTAAAGTTTGCGTTGACAACGGTACTGAGACTTGGGTTCACGGAACGAATCTAATCACGTTCAATAATTGGGCTCTGATCAACAAGACTAAGTACTTGAATCACAACAACGTCCAGGGTAAGTTCCCGGCATCACGGCATCTCCCCTTCTGAACGTCACCGACCACCAAGACGTGTTGAGTCTCCCCTACCTTCATCGCCTGAATGAACGTAACCTGGAGATCATCAATGAAGTCAAGGACGAAATTAGAAGCGTCGACAGCGTGGTAATAGCCTTCATGTTGGGTCTTGTGTGTTGCACCATAATTTGCGTCGGAGTCACCTACCGTCGGTTCACCAAAAACATGGCATCGGCCAAGGAGATTAAGAAGGTGACTGCCGAGATAGGAACGGCCGAGGGCGGCCTTAACTTAAAAGGGGAGCAGTTAACAGATGCCAACGACACCAGCTCCAGATGCTGATATAGCACTGAGCCGGATGTCCTTACGAGCTAACAGGGGTCAGCAAAATGCAACATAACACCAGCCGCAGATGCTGACATAGCTCTGGGCCGGATGTTCTTGCACGACGGCAGCGGCCGTTGTGAAAGCACACAATAGCTTAGGTATTTTTGATCAATCATTTGTAAATTTAGTTTTTTATTCGACTTTCACTGCGGCACATCCGCCCAGCGACTTCGTGTATAAAATAACTCACTCACTACGGCGTGTCGGCCTAGTGTTTTATAAATCATTATTTAAATAAAGTTCTATTAAAATAATCCGCGAGGACTTATTATTTAAAACCTAATTGGCGCACAACGTTTTACGGACCATTTTGTTCCATAATTATATTGTGTGCTGTGCAGTGTAAAGAACTAACCTACTTGTCACCAAACCAACGCGCAAGTTGGTTTGGGCAGCTACGTAAACCAACACCACAGACTTCAGCGAGGGATAAAAAAAAAAAAAGCATTCGCGACTGCAGCGTGGGGATCAGTAGTTTTATACGTAGAACATACAACCTTTCTAGGATCAAATAAAATGTAAGTGGGCCATCCCTTGGCACAAACTTTTTTCAACTTGCGTGATTTATTTAAAATAAAATCGTAAAAAAATATAAGTAGAAATATTACAATTGCAGTAATTGTGTTTCCAACTAACTTTGAGTAACACAATTTTGCGGCCATCAGCAATTTTCAATAAACTCTCCTCTGTCAGCATTCATTTAATTTACCGTTGTTGATTTGCCCTTGAAATTGTGTTGTTATTATTGTTGACAAGTATAGTCCATGAACAGCTCGTTTCTCAGGTTCAGCGACCGCTCTGCGAGGGGATCTGAGTCAGACGACTCCACCACCTTAGATAGGGAAGTCCCGCAAAAAATCGCTGACAACAGGTGTAAAATAGGAATGGAGCCTGAGCAGATTAGGGCCTTGGTGCAGGCCGCAGTGGCCTCCACCTTAGAAGCACAGAGCGCAATATTGAGGCAAAGAGATGCAGAGCTGAGGGCTTTCTTAGACGCTCAGATACAAGAATTGGTAGGCAGAATATCTACCAGTAGTATAGAAACACCGCCGGTCCATACCAATGTAATGAACCATTGGACGCCGTTAAATGCTTACCAGAATTTACGGGGGTGCCAGAGACGTACGCCTCTTGGAGACAAGCTGCGATAGCGGCATATAAAATTTACAAGCCATACGACGGCAGCTCACGCCACTACCAGGCGGTCATTATTATAAACAGCAAAATTAGAGGGGCAGCTGACGGCTCTGCCCATTCTTTACACGGCACCACGAAGATCACTCATAAGTGCCTTATATCTCTGTTCGGCAAAACTGCCACATATTTCTTACTCCCAAACCTGTCCACATTTGATGGAATTGTGGGCCTCGACTTGCTCACACAAGCAGGAGTTTTGCTTTGTCTTTCTTTTGGCCAGCTCAAATGTGGCGCAGAAAATGAACAAATCGAATTCCACAGGTGAGCGGATGTTAACTTTACCAATGTTGACTGCCGACGCGCAGCAAGCAAACATAAGGCCTTCGCAGATCCGGAAGAAGCACTTCCCTATAACACATCAGTGGTGGCAACCATCAGGACCACTGATGAACAACCAGTTTATGTCTGACTGTACCCCTACCCCATGGGAGCAGCGGAATTCGTTAATAAAGAGATTCAAAGTCTTCTGAAGAAGGGTATCATCAAAAAATCTGTCTCCCCCTACAACAACCCCATTTGGGTGGTGGACAAGAAGGGGACGGGTTTGGTAGCAAGAATATATACCCTATGCCTAACATTCCAATGATTTTGGGGAATCTTGGCAAAGCTAAATACTTTTCGACATTGGACCTATAATCACCAGATCACGCTAGCAGAGCGTGACCGTGAAAAAACAGCCTTTGCAGTTAACGGGGGGAAGTACGAATTTTGTCGACTTCCCTTTGGGTTGAAGAATGCGGCCAGCATCTTCCAAAGAACTGACGACGTACTGCGTGAGCAAATTGGCAAATCTTGCTATGTCTGCGTTGACGATGTCATCGTCTTCTCAAAAGACGAAAATTCTCATGTCCAACATTTAAAGTGGGTCTTAAAGAGCCTGTACGAGGCAAATATGAGAATCTTCAAGGAAAAATCGCGTTATTTTAAGAAAAGCGTAGGTTTTCTTGGTTTCGTGGTAACCAGTAATGGAGCTACAACAGACCCCGAAAAAGTCAAAGCGATTCAGGAGTTCCCAGAACCAAAGAATATATTCGAGATCAGATAATTTTTAGGACTGGCTAGTTACTATAGGTGTTTCATCAAAGAGTGCCTCAATAGCAAAACCCATTTCTGATCTTCTAAAGGGCGAGAATGGGTCAGTAAGTAAACATAGATCGCGAAACATCCCGGTAGAATTCTCTGAGATTCAGCGTCACACATTCCAAAAGCTACGCAACATTTTGTCGTCAGAAAACGTCATGCTCAGATACCCTGACTTTAAGAAGCCGTTTGATCTAACGACAGACGCTTCAGCTTCCGGAATAGGGGTAGTGCTTTCTCAAGAGGGTCGCCCCATCTCAATGATTTCCAGAACATTGAAAGCCCCGGACGTGAACTACACCACCAACGAGCGGGAACTTTTGGCTATAGTTTATGGAGTAAAAGACATTAACATTTTCACGGACCACCAACCGTTAACTTTTGCCGTTTCTGAGTCAAGCCCGAACGCCAAAATTAAAAGATGGAAGGCGCGCATTGAGGAAACGAATGCGCGAATATTTTATAAGCCAGGCAAGGAGAATTTAGTTGCTGATGCGCTATCGCAACAACAGCTCAACACTCTAGACGAGCTGAAAACTCATTCCTGCGCAGCCACAGTCCACAGCGAGCTGTCCTTGACCTATGCTATTTAGAAAATTGTATCCTTTAACTAGGCTTTTAGCATATAATTCTATTGTACAATCTTTTGAATATTGAGGAAGACACTCGTTTTGTCGACCATTAATAAATAAATAAATATAATAAATATAATATAATATACAATTGAGTCGACCACGGACAAACATTTTTTTTGACCTGTGTTGATAAGTTCTCTAAATTTGCTGTCGTACAACCAATTCAGTCGCGTACTATCGGGGATTTAAAAGCTCCACTACTGCAGCTCACGAATTTCTTTCCACGAGCCAGAACAATTTATTGCGACAACGAGCCTTCGATGAATTCTGAAACGATAAAGACCCTGTTGTTAAACAACTATGGAATCCATACTGTTAATGCGCCGCCGCTGCATAGCACCTTCAATGGCCAAGTCGAGCGCTTCCATAGCACGCTAGCCGAGCTGGCACTTTGTCTCAAGCTGGAGAGAAACATCAGTGACTCAGTCGAAGTCATAATGCTAGCCACGATTGAGTATAACAAGACAATACATTCGGTCATCAACAAGAGACCTGTTGATGCCCTCCATGTGCCCACAGGCGAACCCGAAAGGGAAATATCAGCAAAGTTAAGAAGTGCACAAGATGCGCTCCGTGCTAGGTTGAACGACGAGCGACAAAATAGAGTCTTTGAAGTAGGCGAAAAAGTTCTAGTAAAAAGAAAACGCAGGCTTGGCAATAAACTCACGCCCTTATGTGAAGAACGGATCGTAGAGGCAGACCTTGGAGAGAGGGTGGCCCACAAGGACAACCTTAAGTAGGGCGAGAGCTGAAATAAAACATCGATTATATGCATCTCGAATTTAACTATAAGTTTCAACATTTGTGCCACTAGCCTTCACCTTCAAGTTTTAATATTTACGCTACTTGGCATTTCCTTTAGGAAGACACGTTGTAATAGTTTGGTCCGTTTTGTCTTTTTTCCGCAGGTTCGGGTTTCTGCTATTTCTATTTTTTGCGGCAGCGCGTGTGACTAATTACAGCAAACATCTCTGAGTATGAGAAAATGGTAAACACATGAGAAAGGTTCTAAGCGTAGATGCGTCCCACCTCAGAGATCTGTTAGAAGCTCTTGGCGTGCACCACAGGGTGGCAAGAAGTTTAGATTTCTTGGGCACAGCCCTCAAAGTAGTTGCAGGAACACCTGACCCCAGTGACTTCGAGAAGATCAAATTGACTGAGTAGATCACGCAGATTTGAAATCTGTTTGGGTCGATGAACCCACAGGTACTTCAAAAGCTGACCTTATGTCCGTTGCGTCCGTGAAAGTATTACAATCTGTTAATGCCCTTCACTTTATCATTAAGTTCCCGTAAATCAAAATGGCTTGCAGAAAGGTGATGCTGTATGTTATGCTGTAAATTGACGACAAAATTATAGCTGAGTGCGGAGACCAAGTGCTTGCCCTTAAAAATTGGACTTCCACGCCGGGAGGAACCTTTTGTCAACTTTCACCGACCAGCTCTTGTGCCAGAGAGCTGCATCCTGGTGGCTTGACAAACTGCCAAATGCAGCCGAGTCACTTAGACCCGATCACATGGGTCGATGACGGAATTCTGATCATCAATAACCGGCCTGCTAAAGTTTGCGTTGACAACGGTACTGAGACTTGGGTTCACGGAACGAATCTAATCACGTTCAATAATTGGGCTCTGATCAACAAAACTAAGTACTTGAATCACAACAACGTCCAGGGTAAGTTCCCGGCATCACGGCATCTCCCCTTCTGAACGTCACCGACCACCAAGACGTGTTGAGTCTCCCCTACCTTCATCGCCTGAATGAACGTAACCTGGAGATCATCAATGAAGTTAAGGACGAAATTAGAAGCGTCAACAGCGTGGTAATAGCCTTCATGTTGGGTCTTGTGTGTTGCACGATAATTTGCGTCGGAGTCACCTACCGTCGGTTCACCAAAAACATGGCATCGGCCAAGGAGATTAAGAAGGTGATTGCCGAGACAGGAACGGCCGAGGGCGGCCTTAACTTAAAAGGGGAGCAGTTAACAGATGCCAACGACACCAGCTCCAGATGCTGATATAGCACTGAGCCGGATGTCCTTACGAGCTAACAGGGGTCAGCAAAATGCAACATAACACCAGCCGCAGATGCTGACATAGCTCTGGGCCGGATGTTCTTGCACGACGGCAGCGGCCGTTGTGAAAGCACACAATAGCTTAGGTATTTTTGATCAATCATTTGTAAATTTAGTTTTTTATTCGACTTTCACTGCGGCACATCCGCCCAGCGACTTCGTGTATAAAAAACTCACTCACTACGGCGTGTCGGCCTAGTGTTTTATAAATCATTATTTAAATAAAGTTCTTTTAAAATAATCCGCGAGGACTTATTATTTAAAACCTAATTGGCGCCCAACGTTTTACGGACCATTTTGTTCCATAATTATTTTGTGTGCAGTGCAGTGTAAAGAACTAACCTACCAGTGCAAACAATAAAAGCTGTGCCTGACCTACATCAACTTACGTCAGCCGCACAAGCACAATAAAAACCATTTGATACACCGAAGCCGCTGGAGCTCTTCGGCCAGTGACTTGTCACCAAACCAACGCGCAAGTTGGTTTGGGCAGCTACGTAAACCAACACCACAGACTTCAGCGAGGGATAAAAAAAAAAAAAGCATTCGCGACTGCAGCGTGGGGATCAGTAGTTTTATACGTAGAACATACAACCTTTCTAGGATCAAATAAAATGTAAGTGGGCCATCACTTGGCACAAACTTTTTTCAACTTGCGTGATTTATTTAAAATAAAATCGTAAAAAAATATAAGTAGAAATATTAAAATTGCAGTAATTGTGTTTCCAACTAACTTTGAGTAACACAATTTTGGGGCCATAAACTCTCCTCTGTCAGCATTCATTTAATTTACCGTTGTTGATTTGCCCTTGAAATTGTGTTGTTATTATTGTTGACAAGTATAGTCCATGAACAGCTCGTTTCTCAGGTTCAGCGACCGCTCTGCGAGGGGATCTGAGTCAGACGACTCCACCACCTTAGATAGGGAAGTCCCGCAAAAAATCGCTGACAACAGGTGTAAAATAGGAATGGAGCCTGAGCAGATTAGGGCCTTGGTGCAGGCCGCAGTGGCCTCCACCTTAGAAGCACAGAGCGCAATATTGAGGCAAAGAGATGCAGAGCTGAGGGCTTTCTTAGACGCTCAGATACAAGAATTGGTAGGCAGAATATCTTTGAGTCGGTGGAAATCAGAAACGACGTCCAATGTAATGAACCATTGGACGCCGTTAAATGCTTACCAGAATTTACGGGGGTGCCAGAGACGTACGCCTCTTGGAGACAAGCTGCGATAGCGGCATATAAAATGTACAAGCCATACGACGGCAGCTCACGCCACTACCAGGCGGTCATTATTATAAAGAGCAAAATTAGAGGGGCAGCTGACGGCTCTACCCATTCTATACACGGCACCACGAAGATCACTCATAAGTGCCTTATATCTCTGTTCGGCAAAACTGCCACATATTTCCTACTCCCAAACCTGTCCACATTTGATAGAATTGTGGGCCTCGACTTGCTCACACAAGCAGGAGTTTTGCTTTGTCTTTCTTTTGACCAACTCAAATGTGGCGCAGAAAATGAACAAATCGAATTCCACAGGTGCGCGAATGTTAACTTTACCAATGTTGACTGCGCCGACGCGCAGCAAGCAAACATAAGGCCTTCGCAGATCCGGAAGAAGCACTTCCCTATAACACATCAGTGGTGGCAACCATCAGGACCACTGATGAACAACCAGTTTATGTCCGACTGTACCCCTACCCCATGGGAGCAGCGGAATTCGTTAATAAAGAGATTCAAAGTCGTCTGAAGAACGGTATCAACAAAAAATCTGTCTCCCCCTACAACAACCCCATTTGGGTGGTGGACAAGAAGGGGACGGGTTTGGTAGCAAGAATATGCGCCTAGTAATTGATTTTCGCAAACTTAACGAGAAAACCATCGCAGACAGATACCCTATGCCTAACATTCCAATGATTTTGGGGAATCTTGGCAAAGATAATACTTTTCGACATTGGACCTATAATCACCAGATCACGCTAGCAGAGCGTGACCGTGAAAAAACAGCCTTTGCAGTTAACGGGGGGAAGTACGAATTTTGTCGATCCCTTTGGATTAAAGAATGCGGCCAGCATCTTCCAAAGAACTGTTGACGACGTACTACGTGAGCAAATTGGCAAATCTTGCTATGTCTGCGTTGACGATGTCATCGTCTTCTCAAAAGACGAAAATTCTCATGTCCAACATTTAAAGTGGGTCTTAAAAAGCCTGTACGAGGCAAATATGAGAATCTCCAAGGAAAAATCGCGTTATTTTAAGAAAAGCGTAGGTTTTCTTGGTTTCGTGGTAACCAGTAATGGAGCTACAACAGACCCCGAAAGAGTCAAAGCGATTCAGGAGTTCCCAGAACCAAAGAATATATTCGAGATCAGATAATTTTTAGGACTGGCTAGTTACTATAGGTGTTTCATCAAAGACTGCCTCAATAGCAAAACCCATTTCTGATCTTCTAAAGGGCGAGAATGGGTCAGTAAGTAAACATAGATCGCGAAACATCCCGGTAGAATTCTCTGAGATTCAGCGTCACGCATTCCAAAAGCTACGCAACATTTTGTCGTCAGAAAACGTCATGCTCAGATACCCAGACTTTAAGAAGCCGTTTGATCTAACGACAGACGCTTCAGCTTCTGGAATAGGGGTAGTGCTTTCTCAAGAGGGTCGCCCCATCTCAATGATTTCCAGAACATTTTCACGGACCACCAACCGTTAACTTTTGCCGTTTCTGAGTCAAGCCCGAACGCCAAAATTAAAAGATGGAAGGTGCGCATTGAGGAAACGAATGCGCGAATATTTTATAAGCCAGGCAAGGAGAATTTAGTTGCTGATGCGCTATCGCAACAACAGCTCAACACTCTTGACGAGCTGAAAACTGATTCCTGCCTTTAACTAGGCTTTTAGCATATAATTCTATTGTACAATCTTTTGAATATTGAGGAAGACACTCGTTTTGTCGACCATTAATAAATAAATAAATATAATAAATATAATATAATATACAATTGAGTCGACCACGGACAAAAATTTTTTTTGACCTGTGTTGATAAGTTCTCTAAATTTGCAGTCGTACAACCAATTCAGTCTCGTACTATCGGGGATATAAAAGCTCCACTTCTGCAGCTCACGAATTTCTTTCCACGAGCCAAAACAATTTATTGCGACAACGAGCCTTCGATGAATTCTGAAACGATAAAGACCCTGTTGTTAAACAACTATGGAATCCATACTGTTAATGCCCCGCCGCTGCATAGCACCTTCAATGGCCAAGTCGAGCGCTTCCATAGCACGCTAGCCGAGCTGGCACTTTGTCTCAAGCTGGAGAGAAACATCATTGACTCAGTCGAAGTCGTAATGCTAGCCACGATTGAGTATAACAAGACAATACATTCGGTCATCAACAAGAGACCTGTTGATGCCCTCCATGTGCCCACAGGCGCACCCGAAAGGGAAATATCAGCAAAGTTAAGAAGTGCACAAGATGCGCTCCGTGCTAGGTTGAACGACGAGCGACAAAATAGAGTCTTTGAAGTAGGCGAAAAAGTTCTAGTAAAAAGAAACCGCAGGCTTGGCAATAAACTCACGCCCTTATGTGAAGAACGGATCGTAGAGGCAGACCTTGGTACGACCGTTCTCATTGGAGAGAGGGTGGCCCACATGGACAACCTTAAGTAGGGCGAGAGCTGAAATAAAACATCGATTATATGCATCTCGAATTTAACTATAAGTTTCAACATTTGTGCCACTAGCGTTCACCTTCAAGTTTTAATATTTACGCTACTTGGCATTTCCTTTAGGAAGACACGTTGTAATAGTTTGGTCCGTTTTGTCTTTCTTCCGCAGGTTCGGGTTTCTGCTATTTCTATTTTTTGCGGCAGCGCGTGTGACTAATTACAGCAAACATCTCTGAGTATGAGAAAATGGTAAACACATGAGAAAGGTTCTAAGCGTAGATGCGTCCCACCTCAGAGATCTGTTAGAAGCTCTTGGCGTGCACCACAGGGTGGCAAGAAGTTTAGATTTCTTGGGCACAGCCCTCAAAGTAGTTGCAGGAACACCTGACCCCAGTGACTTCGAGAAGATCAAATTGACTGAGTAGATCACGCAGATTTGAAATCTGTTTGGGTCGATGAACCCACGGGTACTTCAAAAGCTGACCTTATGTCCGTTGCGTCCGTGAAAGTATTACAATCTGTTAATGCCCTTCACTTTATCATTAAGTTCCCGTAAATCAAAATGGCTTGCAGAAAGGTGATGCTGTATGTTATGCTGTAAATTGACGACAAAATTATAGCTGAGTGCGGAGATCAAGTGCCTGCCCTTAAAAATTGGACTTCCACGCCGGGAGGAACCTTTTGTCAACTTTCACCGACCAGCTCTTGTGCCAGAGAGCTGCATGCTGGTAGCTTGGCAAACTGCCAAATGCAGCCGAGTCACTTAGACCCGATCACATGGGTCGATGACGGAATTCTGATCATCAATAACCGGCCTGCTAAAGTTTGCGTTGACAACGGTACTGAGACTTGGGTTCACGGAACGAATCTAATCACGTTCAATAATTGGGCTCTGATCAACAAAACTAAGTACTTGAATCACAACAACGTCCAGGGTAAGTTCCCGGCATCACGGCATCTCCACTTCTGAACGTCACCGACCACCAAGACGTGTTGAGTCTCCCCTACCTTCATCGCCTGAATGAACGTAACCTGGAGATCATCAATGAAGTCAAGGACGAAATTAGAAGCGTCGACAGCGTGGTAATAGCCTTCATGTTGGGTCTTGTGTGTTGCACCATAATTTGCGTCGGAGTCACCTACCGTCGGTTCACCAAAAACATGGCATCGGCCAAGGAGATTAAGAAGGTGATTGCCGAGATAGGAACGGCCGAGGGCGGCCTTAACTTAAAAGGGGAGCAGTTAACAGATGCCAACGACACCAGCTCCAGATGCTGATATAGCACTGAGCCGGATGTTCTTACGAGCTAACAGGAGTCAGCAAAATGCAACATAACACCAGCCGCACGACGGCAGCGGCCGTTGTGAAAGCACACAATAGCTTAGGTATTTTTGATCAATCATTTGTAAATTTAGTTTTTTATTCGACTTTCACTGCGGCACATCCGCCCAGCGACTTCGTGTATAAAATAACTCACTCACTACGGCGTGTCGGCCTAGTGTTTTATAAATCATTATTTAAATAAAGTTCTATTAAAATAATCCGCGAGGACTTATTATTTAAAACCTAATTGGCGCCCAACGTTTTACGGACCATTTTATTACATAATTATTTTGTGTGCTGTGCAGTGTAAAGAACTAACCTACCAGTGCAAACAATAAAAGCTGTGCCTGACCTACATCAGCTTACGTCAGCGGCACAAGCACAATAAAAACCATTTGATACACCGAAGCCGCTGGAGCTCTTCGGCCAGTGACTTGTCACCAAACCAACGCGCAAGTTGGTTTGGGCAGCTACGTAAACCAACACCACAGACTTCAGCGAGGGATAAAAAAAAAAGGATTCGCGACTGCAGCGTGGGGATCAGTAGTTTTATACGTAGAACATACAACCTTTCTAGGATCAAATAAAATGTAAGTGGGCCATCACTTGGCACAAACTTTTTTCAACTTGCGTGATTTATTTAAAATAAAATCGTAAAAAAATATAAGTAGAAATATTAAAATTGCAGTAATTGTGTTTCCAACTAACTTTGAGTAACACAATTTTGCGGCCATCAGCAATTTTCAATAAACTCTCCTCTGTCAGCATTCATTTAATTTACCGTTGTTGATTTGCCCTTGAAATTGTGTTGTTATTATTGTTGACAAGTATAGTCCATGAACAGCTCGTTTCTCAGGTTCAGCGACCGCTCTGCGAGGGGATCTGAGTCAGACGACTCCACCACCTTATATAGGGAAGTCCCGCAAAAAATCGCTGACAACAGGTGTAAAATAGGAATGGAGCCTGAGCAGATTAGGGCCTTGGTGCAGGCCGCAGTGGCCTCCACCTTAGAAGCACAGAGCGCAATATTGAGGCAAAGAGATGCAGAGCTGAGGGCTTTCTTAGACGCTCAGATACAAGAATTGGTAGGCAGAATATCTACAAGTAGTATAGAAACACCGCCGGTCCATTCATTTGAGCCGGTGGAAATCAGAAACGACGTCCAATGTAATGAACCATTGGACGCCGTTAAATGCTTACCAGAATTTACGGGGGTGCCAGAGACGTACGCCTCTTGGAGACAAGCTGCGATAGCGGCATATAAAATTTACAAGCCATACGACGGCAGCTCACGCCACTACCAGGCGGTCATTATTATAAAGAGCAAAATTAGAGGGGCAGCTGACGGCTCTACCCATTCTATACACGGCACCACGAAGATCACTCATAAGTGCCTTATATCACTGTTCGGCAAAACTGCTACATATTTCTTACTCCCAAACCTGTCCACATTTGATGGAATTGTGGGCCTCGACTTGCTCACACAAGCAGGAGTTTTGCTTTGTCTTTCTTTTGGCCAACTCAAATGTGGCGCAGAAAACGAACAAATCGAATTCCACAGGTGCGCGGATGTTAACTTTACCAATGTTGACTGCGCCGACGCGCAGCAAGCAAACATAAGGCCTTCGCAGATCCGGAAGAAGCACTTCCCTATAACACATCAGTGGTGGCAACCATCAGGACCACTGATGAACAACCAGTTTATGTCCGACTGTACCCCTACCCCATGGGAGCAGCGGAATTCGTTAATAAAGAGATTCAAAGTCGTCTGAAGAACGGTATCAACAAAAAATCTGTCTCCCCCTACAACAACCCCATTTGGGTGGTGGACAAGAAGGGGACGGGTTTGGTAGCAAGAATATGCGCCTAGTAATTGATTTTCGCAAACTTAACGAGAAAACCATCGCAGGCAGATACCCTATGCCTAACATTCCAATGATTTTGGAGAATCTTGGCAAAGCTAAATACTTTTCGACATTGGACCTAAATCACCAGATCACGCTAGCAGAGCGTGACCGTGAAAAAACAGCCTTTGCAGTTAACGGGGGGAAGTACGAATTTTGTCGACTTCCCTTTGGGTTGAAGAATGCGGCCAGCATCTTCCAAAGAACTGTTGACGACGTACTACGTGAGCAAATTGGCAAATCTTGCTATGTCTGCGTTGACGATGTCATCGTCTTCTCAAAAGACGAAAATTCTCATGTCCAACATTTAAAGTGGGTCTTAAAGAGCCTGTACGAGGCAAATATGAGAATCTCCAAGGAAAAATCGCGTTATTTTAAGAAAAGCGTAGGTTTTCTTGGTTTCGTGGTAACCAGTAATGGAGCTACAACAGACCCCGAAAAAGTCAAAGCGATTCAGGAGTTCCCAGAACCAAAGAATATATTCGAGATCAGATAATTTTTAGGACTGGCTAGTTACTATAGGTGTTTCATCAAAGACTGCCTCAATAGCAAAACCCATTTCTGATCTTCTAAAGGGCGAGAATGGGTCAGTAAGTAAACATAGATCGCAAAACATCCCGGTAGAATTCTCTGAGATTCAGCGTCACGCATTCCAAAAGCTACGCAACATTTTGTCGTCAGAAAAAGTCATGCTCAGATGCCCAGACTTTAAGAAGCCGTTTGATCTAACGACAGACGCTTTAGCTTCCGGAATAGGGGTAGTGCTTTCTCAAGAGGGTCGCCCCATCTCAATGATTTCCAGAACATTGAAAGCCCCGGACGTGAACTACACCACCAACGAGCGGGAACTTTTGGCTATAGTTTGTGGAGTAAAAGACATTAACATTTTCACGGACCACCAACCGTTAACTTTTGCCGTTTCTGAGTCAAGCCCGAACGCCAAAATTAAAAGATGGAAGGCGCGCATTGAGGAAACGAATGCGCGAATATTTTATAAGCCAGGCAAGGAGAATTTAGTTGCTGATGCGCTATCGCAACAACAGCTCAACACTCTTGACGAGCTGAAAACTGATTCCTGCGCAGCCACAGTCCACAGCGAGCTGTCCTTGACCTATGCTATTGAGAAAATTGTATCCTTTAACTAGGCTTTTAGCATATAATTCTATTGTACAATCTTTTGAATATTGAGGAAGACACTCGTTTTGTCGACCATTAATAAATAAATAAATATAATAAATATAATATAATATACAATTGAGTCGACCACGGACAAACATTTTTTTTGACCTGTGTTGATAAGTTCTCTAAATTTGCAGTCGTACAACCAATTCAGTCGCGTACTATCGGGGATTTAAAAGCTCCACTACTGCAGCTCACGAATTTCTTTCCACGAGCCAGAACAATTTATTGCGACAACGAGCCTTCGATGAATTCTAAAACGGTAAAGACCCTGTTGTTAAACAACTATGGAATCCATACTGTTAATGCGCCGCCGCTGCATAGCACCTTCAACGGCCAAGTCGAGCGCTTCCATAGCACGCTAGCCGAGCTGGCACTTTGTCTCAAGCTGGAGAGAAACATCAGTGACTCAGTCATAGTCATAATGCTAGCCACGATTGAGTATAACAAGACAATACATTCGGTCATCAACAAGAGACCTGTTGATGCCCTCCATGTGCCCACAGGCGAACCCGAAAGGGAAATATCAGCAAAGTTAAGAAGTGCACAAGATGCGCTCCGTGCTAGCTTGAACGACCAGCGACAAAATAGAGTCTTTGAAGTAGGCGAAAAAGTTCTAGTAAAAAGAAACCGCAGGCTTGGCAATAAACTCACGCCCTTATGTGAAGAACGGATCGTAGAGGCAGACCTTGGTACGACCGTTCTCATTGGAGAGAGGGTGGCCCACATGGACAACCTTAAGTAGGGCGAGAGCTGAAATAAAACATCGATTATATGCATCTCGAATTTAACTATAAGTTTCAACATTTGTGCCACTAGCCTTCACCTTCAAGTTTTAATATTTACGCTACTTGGCATTTCCTTTAGGAAGACACGTTGTAATAGTTTGGTCCGTTTTGTCTTTCTTCCGCAGGTTCGGGTTTCTGCTATTTCTATTTTTTGCGGCAGCGCGTGTGACTAATTACAGCACACATCTCTGAGTATGAGAAAATGGTAAACACATGAGAAAGGTTCTAAGCGTAGATGCGTCCCACCTCAGAGATCTGTTAGAAGCTCTTGGCGTGCACCACAGGGTGGCAAGAAGTTTAGATTTCTTGGGCACAGCCCTCAAAGTAGTTGCAGGAACACCTGACCCCAGTGACTTCGAGAAGATCAAATTGACTGAGTTACAGTTTATGAACTCTAACAACCGACAGGTAGCAATCAACACAAAAGTTCAGGAACAAATCAATCAACTCACTACAAGTGTCAACACATTTCTAAAAGCTGCAAAAAAGAATCAGATAGATTCCAGGCATTTATACGAAACTATTTTAGCTCGGAATAGAATGTTGCTGATGGCAATGCAGAATTTGATGCTCGCTGTTACCCTTGCAAAAATTAATATCATAAGCCCAAATATATTAGATCACGCAGATACGAAATCTGTTTGGGTCGATGAACCCACAGGTACTTCAAAAGCTGACCTTATGTCCGTTGCGTCCGTGAAAGTATTACAATCTGTTAATGCCCTTCACTTTATCATTAAGTTCCCGTAAATCAAAATGGCTTGCAGAAAGGTGATGCTGTATGTTATGCTGTAAATTGACGACAAAATTATAGCTGAGTGCGGAGATCAAGTGCTTGCCCTTAAACTTTCACCGACCAGCTCTTGTGCCAGAGAGTTTCATGCTGGTGGCTTCGCAAACTGCCAAATGCAGCCGAGTCACTTAGACCCGATCACATGGGTCGATGACGGAATTCTGATCATCAATAACCGGCCTGCTAAAGTTTGCGTTGACAACGGTACTGAGACTTGGGTTCACGGAACGAATCTAATCACGTTCAATAATTGGGCTCTGATCAACGAAACTAAGTACTTGAATCACAACAACGTCCAGGGTAAGTTCCCGGCATCACGGCATCTCCCCTTCTGAACGTCACCGACCACCAAGACGTGTTGAGTCTCCCCTACCTTCATCGCCTGAATGAACGTAACCTGGAGATCATCAATGAAGTCAAGGACGAAATTAGAAGCGTCGACAGCGTGGTAATAGCCTTCATGTTGGGTCTTGTGTGTTGCACCATAATTTGCGTCGGAGTCACCTACCGTCGGTTCACCAAAAACATGGCATCGGCCAAGGAAATTAAGAAGGTGATTGCCGAGATAGGAACGGCCGAGGGTAGCCTTAACTTAAAAGGGGAGCAGTTAACAGATGCCAACGACACCAGCTCCAGATGCTGATATAGCACTGAGCCGGATGTTCTTACGAGCTAACAGGGGTCAGCAAAATGCAACATAACACCAGCCGCAGATGCTGACATAGCTCTGGGCCGGATGTTCTTGCACGACGGCAGCGGCCGTTGTGAAAGCACACAGTACCTTAGGTATTTTTGATCAATCATTTGTAAATTTAGTTTTTTATTCGACTTTCACTGCGGCATATCGGCCCAGCGACTTCGTGTATAATATAACTCACTCACTACGGCGTGTCGGCCTAGTGTTTTATAAATCATTATTAAAATAAAGTTCCATCAAAATAATCCGCGAGGACTTATTATTTAAAACCTAATTTATACAGAAATTCTTAAAGCTGCTGCCCCATTCAATTGCGCAGTTGCATATAACTTTGGGTTTTTCTTAACCGAACTTTATGAAATTTTCTACAGTATTCTGAAAAAGTCAATTGCATTTAAATTGTGGCTCCAATTGGTTGGCAATAAAAGTTGGGTTATTAACTTGATCTATAGCTCTTTGGCGGTAGCGGGGAGTTGGCGGTAGGTATAAAAAAGAAGATACTTGACATATATATAATATTCTGGAACCAACATATCATGTTTGGTGACTCTAGCTCTTATTATTTACCAAAATTGCCCAAAAAACAGGATATCGATGTCGATTTTCATCGATAGCTTGGAAACGGAGTTAGTTAACGATTATCGGAAACAAACTCAATCTGCGCGGGCACTAGGAGCACCTACATCTAAAATTTCAATTTCAATTTCTAGCTCTTATAGGTTCTGAGATCCTTGTGTTCATACATACGGACAGACGGACAGACGGAGAGACGGACGAAAGGACAGACGGATAGACAGACAGACGGACATAACTTTATTGGGTCGGAGATGCTTTCTTGTGCCTGTTACGTACATTTGGCTATTGCACAAATACAATTTACCCTTATACACATATTTAATGGTTTTAGGCTATAAAAAGGAAATAAAATAGCATTACAAAAAAATGCGCAACTACCATGGTGTTAAAATGCGAAGCAAACGCGCATAAATGTGTGTGTGTGTACATAAATTGGTTGGCAATAAAATTTGGGTTGTTAACTTGATCTATAGCCCTTTGGTGGTAGCGGTGAGGTCGCGGTAGGTATAAAATGAAAGATACTTGACATATATATAATTAAGTTTTACACGTTAGGTTACTATAAAAAAATATATTTCAATTTATTATTTTCACTTAACGGCTACTTTTGTTGAGTACACTCAGATTTGCTTCCCTTATATGAACTAACTTATCTAACTGTTGCGATCGCTTAGCAAACTTCGCTTTGAGAGAGTTTGAGTCAAAATTGAGTGAAGTTTGAGCTGCGTCAGCAATTATGCGTGGGATAGTGCTCTGATGGGAACATTGACAGTGGCGTGATATTTAGGGTGAATTGTTTATGTCTACCAAAGGGGGACAGTTTGATCTTGACCAATGTCGATGTTATCACCAGGCTCTTTGTTTACAATATTAGAAATGTTTATACTTGTGCTTATGCTTATGTGCTAAGTTATGTTAAAGGGTGGGTGCGACTATGGATATGTCACTCCCCCAACCATTAGAAAAGTGCCTGTCCTCAGGTGTTTAAGTTTGGATATAGTGTAACATTTTCTTCTTTTACAATGTGTGTGTGTGTACATAAATTGGTTGGCAATAAAAGTTGGGTTGTTAACTTGATCTACAGCCCTTTGGTGGTAGCGGTGAGGTCGCGGTAGGTATAAAATGAAAGATACTTGACATATATATAATTAAGTTTTACACGTTAGGTTACTATAAAAAAATATATTTCAATTTATTATTTTCACTTAACGGCTACTTTTGTTGAGTACACTCAGATTTGCTTCCCTTATATGAACTAACTTATCTAACTGTTGCGATCGCTTAGCAAACTTCGCTTTGAGAGAGTTTGAGTCCAAATTGAGTGAAGTTTGAGCTGCGTCAGCAATTATGCGTGGGATAGTGCTCTGATGGGAACATTGACAGTGGCGTGATATTTAGGGTGAATTGTTTATGTCTACCAAAGGGGGACAGTTTGATCTTGACCAATGTCGATGTTATCACCAGGCTCTTTGTTTACAATATTAGAAATGTTTATACTTGTGCTTATGCTTATGTGCTAAGTTATGTTAAAGGGTGGGTGCGACTATGGATATGTCACTCCCCCAACCATTAGAAAAGTGCCTGTCCTCAGGTGTTTAGGTTTGGATATAGTGTAACATTTTCTTCTTTTACAATTGGTGTATCTCCTATTATTGTAGGTGTTTCTTCTACTTTGGGTTTTTTATATTTTATAATTAATTTCTTAGGTATGCTTTTGAACTTATATGTCAAATACAGTGTTAAACTTATTAATGTGATTACAAATATGGTTATTGTAATTATTTGGAATACATTGTTCAATTTTGTATGTTCATTTATAATTTGTTTCGTTTGTACCAACGAAAGTGGTTCTAATTTTATAACATCATTGCTTACGTAAATGCTTTGAGTATAATCTAACATATTGTTTGAAATTGAAATTTCATTAATTTGCAGTGAACAATTAAAGATTTTTATTATATTGTTTTCTTCTATTGTTATTTCGTTATTTATACAATTATGATTTAATATAGTTTTTGGTAAATTCCAAGTTAAAATTATATTTGGTTCTACGTAGTTGATTTGAAAATTTTGCAACATTTTAGTATAACTGCACTCTGATCTTATTTGGCTTAAAATTCCTGTCAAACATTCATTATTAATTAATTTTGTTGTTTCTTTGCTATAAACTTTTTTGTCTTGGGTAAAATATTTTTCATGAGCTATTTCTGTCAAAATGTTATTATTATCATTCGGGTATGGAATTATATCGAATACCGGGCTTTTTATTATTTGTCGAGGAATATGGGATATTATCAGTATTTCGTTTGTATCTGATTTAAACCAAGTAGAAGTTTTTGTATTCAACAATTGCTCAGAATTACCATGCAACCAATAGTCATGTTTTACTAATTTTGGGTAAAAAATGTGAGCTGCATTGTTATCTCAATGTCTTCTATATATTCTGGAAAGTGTTGTAAGTTAAATATAAGGATATCTAATTTCTTTCCTTTTTGTTTCTCTTGATCTAGTTCGTTCATGATTTCTATTCCTTTGTTTATAGCTGCTATTATGTAATTTAGTTCGTTAACCTGGACGCTGTTTTCTGCTAAGTTGCTTATTTTATGTTCAATTTCTATTTTGTCTTCTTGATCTAATGTTCCAAATAAGTATTTATATACTGTTCCTACTATGTTAACCAAACCTCATTTGCTGCGTTTGGCTATTTTCAAGCCGTTTATTTCTCTGTTTAATTTTTTTACTAGGTATTCGATTTGTGTAAGGTTATTAAATTCTTTACTTTGTTCAATTAAATTGTTAAAAGTTTCTTCGGTTTTTGTTATATTAACTGTTAAACAGTGGAATTCGTAATCTGTCGGAATGTCTATGGTTCCTGTTTTAAATATGAGATAGCCGTTATGGGCTTTGATAGGATTCATTTCAATACTTTGTGCATTTATATGGTTTACAGTTATTGATAGTAATATTATAATAATTAGTTTAAGCTGGTGCTTGTATGTTTTGATCGCTGTCTGTTGTTGACCTGTAATTGTTATATTTGCTTTGATTAGTCTTCTTTTTCTTTTTGAATTTGGTTTTGTAATGTGTTATTTTCCTGCCTCTGTTTGTTTCCTCAAAATGTTTGTCGTGTATTTTTCTTAGTTCTCCTGTTTTCTTGAACGGGGTTGTCGTCTTTGATTTAACTAATGGTGAATGTTTGTATCTAGTGTCAATTTCATAATTTGATCGTTTTTTGTTGAGGTTATTTATAAGTTTTTCTTTATTAGCTTGAGTGTCATACTACTCTGGTGTACCTGAATGAATATGAATATGTCCGCTGGTGTTTTCTTAGTCGTTTTGTGCTTTGTTTTATGATTGTACCTACAGAGTATAGTGTCAAATTTTGTAAGTTTATTTTCGACGTCTGAGTCGCTGTTAATGATTCTTAATTTTTCGTTAAATGTCTTATACAATCGTTCTACGTCGGATATACCATTTTTACTAGTGGTTATATTAATATTTACTGCTTCTGATTTAAGCCATAATTGTAAAGCTGTGCACATAAAAGCTGAGTCTTTGTCTGCTTTTATTTCGATGGGTTTACCCATTTGGTTGAACACTTGTAATATAGCTCGATTGGTTTCTAACCAGTCTCTACTTTTTATTTCTATTAATGATGCAAATTTTGAATAGATATCAATGCAAGATATAAATTGTTTATCTCCTACTATGTAAAAATCCATTACATATTTTTCTCGGATATTAGCGATTTCCGGAGTTATTTCGAAAGTTAATTTTGTATCTCTGTGTTCTGTTTTTGCGATGTTGCAAATCCTACATTCATTTATTAGATTATGAATTAAATTTTGATAATCTGGGAAATAGTGGGTTTCTTTGAACCAATTGATAGTTTTTTCAATTCCTGGATGTAATAATTCTTTGTGCTTTTTTAATATTAATTCCTTGAATGCTGCGTATGTTTGAAGGTCTATTAATTTTGTACTAGTTTTCATTGCCTTTGTTGAATTATTATTATTATTTCTAAGTAGGCTTCTTGAAAAATTGGAAAATCTGCTTCGTTGTGGAAGTATAGCACACTTTTCTTTGTGCATAAGTATTTTCTTATTAATTCTTTGGCATGCAGGTTAGTCATGTTTTTGTACGTAATTTTTATGTTGGTTTTGTGTAAGTAATTCGTAACTTTTGTTTCGTTCTCAGTTCCTTTTTCAAATTCTATTTGTCGATTATAATAATTAAGAGGTCCTTCTGTGATTTGTAAATGGTTGTCTTCTTGAGCACTATGTATGGTTGCTCTTGTGCTAATTGTATCTTCGCCTAAGAAGTTTTCGCTTAACTGAATTCTGGACAGAGCATCTGCCACATAAATTTCTTTTCTGGGACGTATTTAATTTGGAAATCAAACTCATTTAGCTTGATTTTCCATGTTTGTAATTTGATGTTAGGTTCTTTCATATTATTTAACCAGACGAGTGGTCTGTGATCACTAAGGATTTGAAATTGTCGACCAAAGAGATAGGACCTAAAGTATTTAGTGGTCCAAACGATTGCTAATAATTCTTTTTCAATCGTTGAATAATTTAACTCATGCTCGTTGAGAGTTCTACTTGCACAGCATATAGGCTTATGCTCTTGCTCTTGCCATATTACTCGCGTCTATAGTTAATGAAAATGGTTTTTCGAAGTTAGGGTATATTATAATTGGGTCGGATGTTATGAGTTCTTTTAGCTTTTCAAACGCTAGTTCGTAGTCTCTGTCTTTTATATTGATATTTGCTCCCTTTTTTAATTTAAGTGTTAATGGTTTTACTATATTAGCGAAATTTGGTATAAATTTCCTATAGAAACCACATAATCCTAGAAATGATTTAATTTCTTTTGGGGTTTTTGGAATTGGGAATTTGACAATTGCTTGTATCTTGTTGGGGTTTGGTTTTATACCCTCAGTTGTGATGATGTGACCGAGAAATTCAGTTTCTTTTCTCATAAACTCGCATTTATCCAACTGTAGTTTTAAGTTAGCTTCTCTAAGCATCTTAAATACCTTTTGTAGCGACAAAATGTGTTCCTCCAATGAAGTGGAAAAATTATAATGTCGTCTAAGTAGACCAGACAATCCTTAAAAATGAAATCTTCTAAGAGATTGTTCATACAACGTTGGAACGTTGCAGGTGCATTCTTAAGACCAAATGGCATGCGAGTGTACTCGTAATGGCCATGTTTAGTCGCAAATGCGGTCTTGGGTATTGAACCAGGATCCATTTGGATTTGGTGGAAGCCTTTGGCTAGATCAATGGTTGTGAAATATTGACATTTTCCAAGTTTGTCTAATATTTCATCCATGATCGGGATAGGGTATTTATCATTAATAGTTAATTCATTGAGATTGCGGTAATCTATGACTAACCGGAACTTTTGCTTTCCAGATGCATCGTTTTTCTTTGGAACGATTATTACTGGTGAGCAGTAAGGGGATTTTGATTTACGTATGATATTTTGTTTTATCATATCGCTTATTTGTTTATTTACTTCCTCATCGTATATTTGAGGATATTTGTATGGACGCTTGTAAATTGGGTCCTCATGTTTTGTTAGAATTTTGTGTTTAATTGTACTAGTGAAAGTCAAATTGTCACCTTCATGGTACTGGATATCACAAAATTCATGTAAAACTTTTTTAATTTTTTCTTTTTCTTTTGAGTTTAGGTGCTCTAGCCTAAGCTCATTGTTTTCTATTAATTCATTATTAATAGCGAAGTTAAATGGTCTCTCCACTCTTGTGCGGTCTTATCCTCTTCGACCTCTTCGTCATTATATCTAAAACAAAAGTTAAATTCTCCTAAGGTTACGGATCCTTGTGAATAGTTTATTTTTGCTTGACATGCCTCAAGGTATTCTCTCCCAATCAGAACATCATAATGGTCTGAGAAGTCGTGAATATAGAATTTTTGTTTGCTCGGACAAATTTTGCTTGCTCCTAATCGTATACTTTGTTTTAATTCAATAACACCATTTATGGTGTGAACCTTTAATGTTTCGTTGTAAACTGGAAAATTTAAGCGGTTTGTTTTCATTAGATTTATGGTTGAACCTGTGTCAATGACACATTTTAGAACTTCGTCATTCATAATCAATTTTATGAATGGATTTCTTCTGTTTGTTCCGAGGCTTGCTGATGAAAATTTTCGGATGTATCCATTTTCATCTGCCCACTGTTACTATCTCTTTGACGTTTAGTCGGAGGGTTTGGCGCATTCAAGCGTGAATGGGACTGATTTTGATAGTTTGGTATCTACCTTGACTTAATTTCTGTTGGAACTCGTGGTGATCTTTCTGATTGTCTTCGGACTGCTGTTTATTTTGTGCGTTATAACTCTGATTCGTGTTGGAATAACTACTTGAAATGGTGGTTGGGTTAGCAATTTGCTGATAATTTCCCGTGTTCCTACGATTGTTATTTGGATTTCCCTGAACATTATTATTTTTAGGTTTTTCAGTAACGCTATTTTCATATAATCCCTCTCCTCTTTGAGCTACTTGCTTTAGTTTTTGTGTCGACGTAATGTCGTATCTGGCTAACATCATGAAAAGCCTATCTGGTAATTTTTTTGTAATAACATCTTTGATTGTGTTATTCAAAGCATTTGTATAAAGTGTCGTATTGCGCTAGGTATATTTTCTAATGCTAACTTATTTAATATAACAAAAGATTTATTTTCGAGATCCTCGATGAACTTACGGAGGTTTCCTTGGTAATTCGTATTGTATAAGCGTCGAAGGAGTTCTTCAAATGGTGTCTGCACTTTGTATTCTTCAATCAATGCGTTTCTCAGCTCCTGCCAAGTGTTGGCTGCTGTCCTTTGTGAAATTCTTTAAGCATTTCCTGTGACTTGCAATTCGGTGGCTCCGTATAAGATGCTGTGTTATCTAACATCTCGGGTTGGATACAGGTGTAGGATGTAATCGATCCTTTTAATGAAGGCGTTTAGATGATCCGTTGATCCGTCAAAGCTTGGCACCTGTCTAAGTTGTGAAAGGGCCTGGTTGAGGTGTTGTTCTGATAATTCCATGGTCATCTTGGTGTAATGCACTTTTTTTTTCGTTAGATGATTTTCTTTGTTTTTAAATAGTTTTGAGTTTGTAGGTTTGAACTTTATTGTTCTTTGATTTTGCACTTTTATTTTAGATTATAGTTTGTGATGGATTGTTTAAATGTTTTTTTTTTTTTTTTGTGTGTGTGTCTTAAAAAGATCCAGTAATAACGTATTGCAGGGATCAAACGATATGCAAAGCCAGTCGTTATTAACTGTAGGAGCATTATTGCCCAAAGGGTCAATATTATTAAGCTACTAGTGACCCGAAGGTTCTTGTGCGGATACGTATTCGAGAAAATGTTTTTACACTCCGACAACACTTTCGGTCGCGATTGTGCGTTAGATCTGGGAATTAATTATCCTACCAGCTGCGCCAATTAAGTATTACACGTTAGGTTACTATAAAAAAATATATTTCAATTTATTATTTTTTACTTTTGTTGAGTACATTCAGATTTGCTTCCCGAATATGAACTAACTTATCTAACT
This sequence comes from Drosophila virilis, assembly GCF_030788295.1. NCBI lineage: Eukaryota > Metazoa > Arthropoda > Insecta > Diptera > Drosophilidae > Drosophila > Drosophila virilis. Next base: position 35,839,220 of record NC_091544.1, read on the forward strand.
GTTGCGATCGCTTAGCAAACTTCGCTTTGAGAGAGTTTGAGTCAAAATTGAGTGAAGTTTGACCTGCGTCAGCAATTATGCGTGGGATAGTGCTCTGATGGGAACATTGACAGTGGCGTGATATTTAGGGTGAATTGTTTATGTCTACCAAAGGGGGACAGTTTGATCTTGACCAATGTCGATGTTATCACCAGGCTCTTTGTTTACAATATTAGAAATGTTTATACTTGTGCTTATGCTTATGTGCTAAGTTATGTTAAAGGGTGGGTGCGACTATGGATATGTCACTATATAATATTCTAAAAGCAACATATCATGTTTGGTGACTCTAGTTCTTATTATTTACCAAAACAGCCCAAAAAACAGGATATCGATATCAATTGTCGGAAAGAGACTCTATCTGCGCGGGCACTAGGAGCACCTACATCTAAAATTTCAAGTCCTAGCTCTTACAGGTTATGTGATCCTTGCGTTCATACATACGGACAGACAGACAGACAGACGGACAGACAGATGGACATGGCTAGATCGACTCGGCTATTGATGCTGATCAAGAATATATATATACTTTATGGGGTCGGAGGTGCTTCCTTCGGAGCAACTACATCTAAAATTTCAAGTCTCTTGCTCTAATAGGTTCTGCGATCCTTGCATTCATACATACGGACAGACGGACAGACAGACAGACGGACATGGCTAGATCGACTCGGCTATTGATGCTGATCAAGAATATACATACTTTATGAGGTCGAAGATGTTTTCTTCTGCCTGCTACATACATTTGGATTTTGCACAAATACTATATACCCTTATACCCATTTTTAATGGGTTCAGGCTATAAAAAGGAAATAAAATAGCATTACGGAAAAAAGGCGCAACTACCATGGTGTTAAAATGCGAAGCAGACGCGCATAAATGTGTGTGTGTGTACATAAATTGGTTGGCAATAAAAGTTGGGTTGTTAACTTGATCTATAGCCCTTTGGTGGTAGCGGTGAGGTGGCGGTAGGTATAAAATGAAAGATACTTGACATATATATAATATTCTAGAAGCAACATATCATGTTTGGTGACTCTAGCTCTTATTATTTACCAAAATTGCCCAAAAAACAGGATATCGATATCTATTGTCGGAAACAGACTCGATCTGCGCGGGCACTAGGAGCACCAACATCTAAAATTTAGCTCTTAAAGAGAAAGGACAAAAAGTATTTAGTGGCCCAAACGATTGCTAATAATTCTTTTTCAATCGTTGAATAATTTAACTCATGCTCGTTGAGAGTTCTACTTGCACAGCATATAGGCTTATGCTCTTGCGAAAGGACGGCCCCTATTGCCATATTACTCGCGTCTATAGTTAATGAAAATGGTTATTCGAAGTTAGGGTATATTATAATTGGGTCGGATGTTATGAGTTCTTTTAGCTTTTCAAACGCTAGTTCGTAGTCTCTGTCTTTTATATTGATTTTTGCTCCCTTTTTTAATTTAAGTGTTAATGGTTTTACTATATTAGCGAAATTTGGTATAAATTTCCTATAGAAACCACATAATCCTAGAAATGATTTAATTTCTTTTGGGGTTTTTGGAATTGGGAATTTGACAATTGCTTGTATCTTGTTGGGATTTGGTTTTATACCCTCAGTTGTGATGATGTGACCGAAAAATTCAGTTTCTTTTCTCATAAACTCGCATTTATCCAACTGTAGTTTTAAGTTAGCTTCTCTAAGCATCTTAAATACCTTTTGTAGCGACAAAATGTGTTCCTCCAATGAAGTGGAAAAATTATAATGTCGTCTAAGTAGACCAGACAATCCTTAAAAATTAAATCTTCTAAGAGATTGTTCATACAACGTTGGAACGTTGCAGGTGCATTCTTAAGACCAAATGGCATGCGAGTGTACTCGTAATGGCCATGTTTAGTCGAAAATGCGGTCTTGGGTATTGAACCAGGATCCATTTGGATTTGGTGGAAGCCTTTGGCTAGATCAATGGTTGTGAAATATTGACATTTTCCAAGTTTGTCTAATATTTCATCCATGATCGGGATAGGGTATTTATCATTAATAGTTAATTCATTGAGATTGCGGTAATCTATGACTAACCGGAACTTTTGCTTTCCAGATGCATCGTTTTTCTTTGGAACGATTATTACTGGTGAGCAGTAAGGGGATTTTGATTTACGTATGATATTTTGTTTTATCATATCGCTTATTTGTTTATTTACTTCCTCATCGTATATTTGAGGATATTTGTATGGACGCTTGTAAATTGGGTCCTCATGTTTTGTTAGAATTTTGTGTTTAATTGTACTAGTGAAAGTCAAATTGTCACCTTCATGGTACTGGATATCACAAAATTCATGTAAAACTTTTTTAATTTTTTCTTTTTCTTTTGAGTTTAGGTGCTCTAGCCTAAGCTCATTGTTTTCTATTAATTCATTATTAATAGCGAAGTTAAATGGTCTCTCCACTCTTGTGCGGTCTTGTCCTCTTCGACCTCTTCGTCATTATATCTAAAACAAAAGTTAAATTCTCCTAAGGTTACGGATCCTTGTGAATAGTTTATTTTTGCTTGACATGCCTCAAGGTATTCTCTCCCAATCAGAACATCATAATGGTCTGAGAAGTCGTGAATATAGAATTTTTGTTTGCTCGGACAAATTTTGCTTGCTCCTAATCGTATACTTTGTTTTAATTCAA